>NC_141144.1:115323750-115480417 GCF_053477565.2 Lygodium microphyllum
TTGATGGGGATGCCTGTCCTTTTCGAGCATAAGATTAATTTAATGTGCACATGGGTGATTCCATAGCGGGTGATTCTGTAAAATACATATCAAATTAATGGATATTTGTAAGTTTAGAGTGCGCACTCGAATTAAATTAAGGTTAGTTTCAACTTATTTAATTATTTTGTAGCTGAAGTCCGCTAGGTATTCACTTTCGTTGGGTTTAATCTTATTATTTTCTAACAAATGTGAATGCTTCAGTTGATGTGTAGAGTAGGCAACGATGGCATTGGGTAGCATCGCGCGATGGCATGAATTCAAAATGCTTAGAAGATTTACTATTTTTTATGGGTGCACGTCTTATCACTAAAGGCATGGCACCAATATTTATTTAGGTGCATTTATTTATTAAATCACTTGACAAAACATTTATTATTTTGTATGCGCATAGGCGTTCGGTTTAATATTTCATTATTTGGCATTGTATTTGGGCACAGCCCGACTTTTGGATGCCCAAATACTTTACTTTATAGTTGGGCAAAAGCAAACACAAAAGCCAAAAGCATGCTATTTGTAAAGTGGGCTATTATTGAGCTTGGAGATAAATAAATCTATAAATACATGCCTTGTGAAGTGCTCACACAATGCATGGGGGGAGATTGCACCCAATTTGTCTTTTTTGTCTCATGTCGTGCAAACTCTCTTTTTTGCTTTTATGAAGGTTTTGTAGAGTTCTTTATTCTTGGGGACCTTCCGGCATTCACTACCACACGATGCTATCCAAGATGCAAATTGATCCATCCATCAAAGAGGTACTAGTATGGTTGAAAAATCAATATAAATGGCCTGGCTACACAAAAACACAAGCAAAGAATGGTCTTTCCCTACAAGACATTCCACCATGCAAAAAATAAAACCACCTAGCATTGATGAAGGGTCCTCTTGATCAAATGCAGTGTAGAGCTAAAGTCCAGCATAAAACATAGTAGATAAAGGGTATATTTTAGGTTACCCTGCACTATTTGATTGAAAACACAAGGTCTACTACATCTAGGAGTGTAACCCTACTAGTTGAAAAGTGTCAAGAATCGCGTGGTGAGGGGACTTGCTCAAGATGCTGCGCCGAACACACATAGAATGTACAAGAAGAAGCTCACTCAAGAGACAAGAAGAGAGATGGAGGCCAAAACGTTTTCTTGTTGGTTTTTTCTTCTTCTTTTACACACTTTACAATGTACACAAAGTATAGATAAGATACAACATAAAGAAAAGTGGCCTACTAAGTCAAACAATGTATAACCGACTACACTAGTCGACCGGCGCTATAACTATGCCAGCTGTAAATAGGTGTACCAACCTAAATATAATAAGTAATGAGTTAGTGGCCATGTAAGGGTCATAATGACCACCGATGTGCTAAGTGTAGATGTGTGGACCCATCTAACCAGGCGGTCCATCATTAATGTCCGCATGTGTTGAGCTTGTCATCTCAACACTCCCCCTCAAGCTCAACTGCATCTCTGCAACTCCAAGTAAGCTTCAAAACTTTTGAAGCTTCTCTGTACCCAATGTCTTCGTGAAGATGTCAGCTATCTGATCCTATGTGCTGACATACACCAAGTCAATCTCACCTGCTAGTACCTTCTCTCTCACAAAGTGGTAGTGTACCTCAATATGTTTTGTTCTGGCATGGAATACAGGGTTCCTAACCAAGTATATACTTGCACAAACTGACTCACAAGACCAACAATGTAGCTCAAGTCTGGCCTTGTAATGGTCATGTAGATCAAACTTTCCACTATCCTCCTGAACATAGTAGGGTCTTTTATCTCATCCCCAACATTAGCACTCAACTTTACATTCTGCTCCAACGGGACTGAAAGTGGTTTGCATGCTCTCATACCATACTTGGACAACATATCCAAGTCATACTATCTTTGGGACAGCCATATACCATCATCACATCTGATCACCTCAATGCCAAGGAAGTACCTTAGCTCACCTAAATCCTTCATCTCAAACTTCTTTTTCAAAAAGCCCTTGACTTCAACAATCCCACTATCACTATCACCTGTAATAATCAAGTCATCCACATAGATGACTATGATGACCAAACCTGCATCTCCCTTTCTCACATAAAGTGAGTGATCAGCATTAGACACATAAAAGCCAATATTGACAAGATACTCTCTGATCTTGTCAAACCATGCTTTAGGTGCTTGCTTGAGCCCATAGAGCGCCTTCTTCAACCTGCACACATACGTGGGATGCTCTAAATCTTCATAACCTGTTGGCTGATCCATATACACTTCTTCCTGCAAATCACCATGCAAGAATGCATTCTTCACATCCATTTGTTGCAACCTCCAACCTTTGGCTGCTACCAAAGCAATCACACATCTGACAGTTGCCATCCTAGCAACTGGACTGAAGGTTTCTACATAATCTATGCCATATGTCTAGGCATAGCCTTTTGCAACTAGCCTAGCTTTGTACCTACTAATAGAACCATATGCATTGTGCTTAATCTTATAAACCCACTTACATCCAATAGCTTTCTTTCCCTTTGGCAATGATACTAGATCCCAAGTCTTTTTTGCCTCTAATGCAACCATCTCCTCATCCATTGCTGCATCCCAATGAGTATGACCAACAGCATCCTCAAAACAAGTGGCCTCAACATCCTCAACTAGTTTTACCATATAAGCATAATGGTGAGCTGCATAACCTTCAAAACCAAATCTTTTAAGAGGGTATCTGACCCTGCTAGATCTGTGTACCACCGGATCACTCAATGGAGCCTTTACATTACTATGAGCTCTCTGTACACCTGGTGTCTTGACAGAAGAAATACCAAGCTCATCATCCAAGCTCTCTGAGCCACTGGAGTCTCCATCAAGAACTGCATCAATGCCATCTGATACTTTATTCTTTTCTTTGTCTTTACCTGTAGTGCTACTAGATGCACCTGAAGATGTAGAGCTACTCCTTAGTCTCCCAGACCAAGGACTACCAGATGATGTCTCTGGTCCACTAAGAGTCTGTGATTATTTCTTTTCAACCTGCACATGAGTGTCATGATCATCATCCAATGCATCACCACTAGATGCATACCAACTGCTCATTTCATCAAAGATGACATTCCTGCTCACTCTAAACTTACATATGACAGGGTTATAACATCGATACCCTTTCTACTCTAAAGAGTATCCAATAAAGACACATTTTTCTGCCTTTGAATCAAGCTTCTTCTGTAGCTCATCTGGCACATGAATATATGCAACACAACCAAATACCTTCAAGTGCGATACATCAAGATTCTTGCCAGTAAAGCATTCTTTAGGAGTCATCCCATGAACTACAGCTATGGGAGTTCTATTCATAATGTATATAGCAATATGGACAGCCTCAGACCAAAAATGTTTGGGCATATTCTTTTCAGCCATTAATGCCCGTGCAACTTCTACAATATGCCTATTTTTTTTTCTGCAACACCATTTTGCTGTGGGGTATACCTGCATGTGAACTGTATCTTTATCCCATGAGACCTCGGAAAATCACTGAACTCATTCGAGAGGTGCGCTCCCCCTCCATCTGACCTCAAGCACTTTACTTTCAAGCCTGTTTCTCTTTCAACTACAGCCTTGAAAGTTCTAAAGTGCTCAAACGCTTTTTGTGTAGGCCCCCAAATATCTGTATGCACAACATCAAGGATATTTCTGCTTACATCTCTGTCATGTGAAAAGGGTTGTCTTGCCTGCTTACCAAACTGACATGCTTCGCATACCTTATGAAATTCTACAATTCTAAATGTAGGCAAACCTATAACCAACCCTTTGGATTGCATTAATTTCAGCCTTTGTACATTTACATGTCCAATGCGTTTGTGCCAAACTTCAATATCTGCAACAACACCTTTTCTTTTAGCATTCATAGTAGGAATTCCAGCATCCAAAGTAAACATACGTCCAACTCTACTTCCCTTTGCAACCAACGTGCACTTGTCATTGAAGTCTTCTACAAAGCAGTCCTTTGCATTAAATCTGTCTTGTAGCCCTTGCTCTACCATCTGACCGATTGGCACCAAGTTCTTTGTAATAGATGGCACATGTAATACATATGAAAGACTCTTTGTCTTACCATCATGCAAGGATAAGGGAACTTTTCCAATGTGTGAGATTGGGTAGCATGAATTATCACCCATATGGACATACTGTATTTTGCAAATCCTGCATCTCTCCAAACTATTCTGCATGGCTGGTCATATGATTGGATGCACTTGAATCAACATACCAAACATCATCATGTGTTCCCTTTCCTGTAACATCATTCAACATATGCTGCATAACAAACAGACGTTCATTTTTGTCTTTATTCTGTCGTAAAGATGATGCATAGTTTCCTTGCTGCAACTTACCATTGCGAATATCATCTTTCTTAGTATAACATTGGGCTACAATATGACCTGTTTTTTCACAGTAGTGACACATAATATCAGAGTTGTTAGAACATCTGTTCTGCCATCCACCTCTTCCTCTAAAGCTCCCCCTGCCTCTAAAGTTACCACGACCTCTTGAAACCTGCATATTGCCAAATTGCTGATTTAATCTGTTTTGCTGGTTGTCACTACCACATTCTACACCACGGCCTCTCGAAGAGGACTTGCCACGTCCCCTTTCTGAACTGGAGTAGAAATCTTGGACCTGTTCACCACTTTTTTCAGATGTCTCACTCTACATGTTGATCTCTTCAGTGATCATAAGTGAGACCAACTCATCGAAATTTGGAAATGGCTTTATGACATATATGGAAGTTACAAAAGACTTCCAAGCCTTTTCATTGTTAAGTCCACCCAAGGTAGATGACACCAAATCATCATCATCGGGCATTGCATCAATCGTTACCAAGGCATCTACAATGCTCCTTACCTTCAGTGCATACTCATTGATAGACATCTTCGCACACACCAAATCTCACTGTAATATGATATTTTTGCTCTGCCTTGCTTCCGGTGCCTCCATAGGCACAGGAAGAGAAGAAGGATTTTGCTCTGCCTTGCTTTCGGTACCTCCATAGGCACTATCCAAAAGAAGAAGTAGAGAATGGAAGAGCTTCTTACCCGTTGCTTGCTTGCTCAAATCCTTGGCTCCTCTCCTTTGATTTAGCCTTCAAAACTAGCCTCAATCAGTGATGCAACTCTAATATCATGTCAAGAATCGCGTGGTGAGGGGACTTGCTCAAGACGCTGCACTGAACACACACAGAATGCACAAGGAGAAGCTCACTCAAGAGACAAGAAGAGAGATGGAGGCCAAAACATTTTCTTGCTGGTTTTTTCTTCTTCTTTCACACACTTTACAATGCACACAAAGTATAGATAAGATACAACATAAAGGAAAGTGACCTACTAAGTCAAATAATGCATAATCGACTACACTAGTCGACTAATGCTATAACTATACCAGCTGCAAATAGGTGTAACAACTTGAATATAATAAGTAATGAGTCAATGGCCATGTGATGGTCATAATGACCACCAACGTGCTAAGTGTAGACATGTGGACCCATCTAACCAGGCGGTCCATCATTAATGTCCGCATGTGTTAAGCTTGTCATCTCAACAAAAAGATGGATAGTTTCTCCTCTTGTTAACCCCAACATGAAGAAAGAAAAAGGAAATAAAAAAGACACAGGGAAAAGGCGAAAAAAAGGTAGCCCGACTGAAGAAAGAATAGGAGAAAAGGCCAAAAGCACAAGGGCAACCTTAAAAGTCCAAGGCAAATGCAAAAGGGGAAAGGCGCATTTTAAAATAAAAAGGTGCACCCTGAAATCTTGTAAAAGAGCGTCGGGCTCTCGCCCGTGCAATTTGTAAATGTAGACGGGCGATGGAAAGGAATCTAGGAAGATAGAAGGACAATGGGAAAAAGGGCCTAGGCTACGGCCGGCCATGTAAGAAAGAGGAAAAGGGGATGACCGCCCAAAAGGGATTTAGGGTTTTGTATATAAAGTTGAAAAGTGAATGAAAAGCTCATTCTTGTGTGTGGCCAAAGCTTCTTCTTCTTCTTCTCTTGTTTCTTGCTTTCTTGCTTGTTCTTGAGAGAGGGATTGAGAGAGTGTGAGGAAGTGAGGGAGTGATTGTGTGAGAGTGAGGAATCTTGGAGAAGAAGCTCTCCATCTTCCCCTCTCTTCTCTTCTCTTGTCTCTCGCGTGGCTATGGAGGATGAAGCTCATGGAAGAGGGATTGAGGTTGCTTGAGCTTGCCTCAAGGATTGTGGAGCTACCGGTGTGTAAGAAAGAGGAGGATACTCGATCGAGCATCAAGGTAAGCTCACTACACCCGTAAGGTAGGCATTACGCATCGGCTATGTGAGAGGTAGCCATGGCCGCTCGGTTCGAAATACTTGAGCAATAAGTGGTCCGTAGGTCTAGGGGTAGAGCTCGTATCTCCCCTTCATTTTGATTCCATTGCCAGGACAGACGGAATCGAGCCTTGAGCGTCGCGCGCATCAAATCGAGCATAGAAGTAGGGTTTGCAGCCCGAACCGGTGCTCGAGATAGCTAGGAGATTTAGGAGGTTTTAATCCGTGAAACAAGTAAGTGTTTTGGTTTGTTGAAAGCATTAGTGTAGGACTACCATTCTGCATCTCTGTTTTGCATTTTGGCTACACTAGATTAAGGTTAGATTAGGTTAAGAAAAGAGAAAACAGAGGTTTTGGCTGCTGCTGGAAACAGGGAAACAGGGGACCAGATTCAAATTTATGGGTAAAACAGGGAAAAGGGAACTGGCTTTAAGGTTTTGCAGTGCTAGGAAAGGACCTTAAGAGGTTTGGGAGGCCAGGACAAACCTCATTTCACTGGTTAGCTTTGTATGTGTGTGTGTGTGAGAGAGAGAGAGAGAGAGAGAGAGAGAGAGAGTTTCTGGTTACCAAGAAGAGGGAGCGCTATCACGATTCTTGGTGCCATCGATTTTTGCTGCTCCAGGTGAGTCTAGTGCTTCTTAGTAGTGCCCTAATCAGATCTGGAAAGTCTCTAGTGATTGTGTGTAGCAGGCGTCAAGTGGGATCGAAACACATCGAAATCGCGCCAGCCGCCAGACGTAGTTGGACCAGGTCTCAGTGGTCCGATTCCCAGAATCAGACCACTCGAGTCCTGGAGTCGAACCGTCCAATTCCAAGAATCGGATCGTCTGACTACTAGAGTCATACCAGCCCTGTCCGATTCTCAGAATTGGATAGTCTGATCGGATGTGCCACATGGCACTCGAACAGCCCATCATAGTCGGACCATCCAACTGTTGGACTCGGACCACGCTACCCGACTGCAAGAATTGGACCATCCGACTACTAGAGTCGGACCAGCCCTGTCCGATTCTGGGAATCGGACCATCCTGCCAGAAGGAGAAATAAGGATCTTTAGTTGACCTTGCCACAGACCTAACCCCCAAGACACAACCCTGAACACCCCCAAGTCCCAGTTTGACCATTAGAACCTCAGAGACCAATCGAACTTAGAGCAGAATAAAAAACACAGCACAGACCTTCAGAAAGACCATAGAATAGCCGAGAACCGAGCTTAGAACTCAAACCAGGCTAAGAATGTGGAGAGAAACAGAGTGGAGTTCGCATTAAACGCTTTCTGCATCAGCACTTCACTCTTGTGTTCCACTAAGTTTGCACTGCAAGAGAAGATAAAAGCCCGTTTTTGCACCAAGCACTACGAAAACACTAAGCATAACGTGTGAATAAGGATTGCAGCTGCTTTCAAATAACAAGGAACACATCAGGATATCTAATAACATTAAGGAATCCACTAGTAGGAGAAGACCCCAAGACTTAGACAGGTGCCTGAGTGCCCTACTAGTAGAACCTGGAGAAGACACGAAGACACGGAAAGCAATAATATAGAGGATTGGATGTTGCCATGAGCTGCTTGGATTTATTGACAACCTCGTGGAGCTGGAAGTAGAAACAATATCGGGATCAAGAGGCGAACGAGGAGAGGACCAATTAGACTTAGGAGAATTTCCAACCTCAGTCCAGGAACTAGTCCACAACTACGATCTACTCACTAGGACCGTGATCCAGGGCAGACCTGTAGAGGAAGTGGTAAAAAACCTGGAAGAAGAGAGAAGAGCAATTAAGAGAGCGCTAGAAGGCATAATTGCCTACAACCATGAGCAAAGGGCTAGAAGGCTACATCAAGACGTAGATATATACGAGGCTAGACGAGTGCTAGACCTGGCTGGAGCGGCCAAATCTGGACCGAATCTAGAGAGGGAACGGGCAGCAGAGGCTGACATGACATTGAGCAAATTGGTAGCAAAGCGACTCTTCGACAATACGTCCGTTGAAAAAAGCGCTACTGCCCTAGCCACCGCGCTACTATCGGGATTGGGAGTCATGCAAGGGGCTAAAGGGCAGGTTAGAATCCCCATCGTAGCAAAACAACTAGCTAGATACGAACCTAGCAGTGACCCGTACAACTTCATGGAGCAGTTCGAGCAAGTATGTGAGGCAAACGGTCTTATTGACCCTGCGCAGTGAGCTCAAGCTTTCGGCCTGTGCTTAGGCGATAAGGGGAGGACCTGGTATTCTAGTCTAGATGACGTAGAACATACGAACTTTGTTCACCTTAAGGGTCTCTCCATCAACAAGAGGTTTTCGGAGGCAGGGTATTTGAATAACCTCATCGTTAGGTTGATGAATATCAGTCAAAGGGAGAAGGAAGACGTTAGGGATTACGTCACTCAGGTGCGTAGCCTCTACAAGAGAATCCCTGCCAATGAGCGACCTACCGAGAGGGCAGTGTCTACAGTCTTCATGAACGGGATTCGGAGTGAGGAGCTCTACAAGGCTTTGGCCAGTAACTCCACCTTGCAACGAGATGTGCTAGCTAGAGTTTTCGAGGAGGCAATATGCGTAGATGATAAACTCAGGGAATGCAGCATGAGGACTACCAACCGAGAGAGTGCAAGCCAGAGGGACCCTGAGAGATCAACTACTTCGGGGGAAAAAGCAACTGCTAGTGTGCAGGATAAGGGAAAGAGTGTAGACCACGACCAGGGGATGGCAGAAATGAGAATGGAGATTGCACGGCTGCAAGAGCTAGTAAGGAAGCCTGTGAGTTCGCATGTACAATGTATATACTGCGGTGGCAATCACCTCCCAATTGAGTGCCAAGATCCTAGATCTCGGCCGTGCTCAAATTGCGGTAGATTCGGGCATGATGCAGTGCATTGCAGAATGCCGAGGAGATTCCCATACGCGCAAAGTACAACCCTCCATACTTAGGTAATAGGCCACCCAATTTCTTTGGGAGGGGAGCCCAGTTAGCTCTCCCAGCACCGACTGACTCAAGACCTGCCGTACCTAGGCTGGAGATGAACCCAACTGGTATACCCAGACCACCAGGGCCTTTTGAAACCCACCCATCTAGCGATACTCCTGTTCACTTTGTGGAGGAGCCTAATGAGGAAGAAATATATGTCAACCCGTACATATCCTATGACGAGGAGGACAACCCAGTCATGATGGACTGTCGGCCAGTGCCGGTGATGGCTTTAGGAAGAGCAAGAGGTAGAGGCGTTGGAGGGCCAAGCCAAGACCCAGTCACATACTGAACTTTCGGCCACCCAGGCCACATTTCATCACGCTGCCCAGAACGAGAACAAGCTAACAAGGACAAAGCGGATCTCCGATGCACAGAGTGCGGAATCACACATCTGTTTCCTGACTGTCCTAGGCAGAAGCCATCAAGTAGCTCTGCCCACATGCCATTGGTGCCTTTGGGTCTTTTTGGAGTGGAAACCTTTGACAGTGAGAATACACCCATCCCACTACATGTTATGACGCGAGCTCAAACAAAACATGCAGGCATCTCTTTGCTAGGGCCAAGTAACCGTGACGCAACCTCGATAGGAAAGAAAAGCCGGAGGAGACGAAAAAAGAGAACCGATGCAAAGATAAATCTTAAAGCCGAGGAAGCAACTATGTTAGTAACGGGAAAGAGGGTCACAGACGTAGAGGCGGAGAGATCAACTCCTAAGACAGCCGAGGGAGTGCCAAGGTAGGGGAATATCCCCATCCCAAACGGAAGCTCGAGGCTATAGCTAAGGTCAAGGAGTGGGTCAAGGATGCCCAAAAGCACCTCAAGGATGCGGAACCCATATTAGAAGATCCTATTGATGATTTCTCCAGCGTGAGCTCACCAGTCTCACCTTCAAAACCACAAGCTACGAGCATACCTACACCATTGGGGGCAACTCAGCAGCAAGGCCAAGGGAAAACTCGCCAGGGCATACAGAACGCATGGCCTAGAAATGCTAGCCTCAGGGGAAGACAAGAGCCCAGTAGTCTCCTCACAACCTTGTTGTCTACTCCAATAACTCCAAGCTTCGAAGACCTGGTTAGGCTGAATCCTTCCTTATGGCAGGAGTTAAAAGACTTGATGGAGGGACACACGAGACTTGCGGGTGCTGATATGCAAGATCATGATGCGGTTACACAGATTCCAAGTCTAACTCTACACTCAATTCCTAAGTCTTTGCACATCAATGCTTTTTGGGAAGGCACTGAAATGCATGCAATTTTACCCATCCTAGCCTTAGGAGATATGACGCGAAAAGGAATTGTAGACACAGGCGCAGGTGTTAGTGTACTAAGCCATGCAGTCTTAGAGGTATGGGGAGACCCTCCTGTAGAGACTACCAGGTTTAACGTCACGTTAGCAAATGGAATGAAGGTAAGACCATTCAAGGTCTTAAAGAATTGGCCAGTAAAGATTGCCGATGTGCAGTTTTCCGTAAACTTCATTGTCATGAAGGGAGTGGATTACAACATACTATTAGGCCGACCTTGGATGAGGAATGCGCGTGTCATTGAGGACTGGGGCAATGGTTTGATTTTCCTAGGGAACAGAACTAGTGCAATAAGGGTAGAGATGGACACTTGGAAGGCGACCCCTGTTGACCTAGATGCCATCTCAGCTATGCTGAAAGGCGATACTCAAATGACCAAACCCTATGGATCACTCACTAAATATATTCCTTGCCCTGAGGATGAGAGGGATTGGATGCACGTTTTGGCAACCATTGACCTACCATTCTCGGATGAGGAAGAACTATATCGGCAGGCTGCTAAAGCCGCAACCATGCCAATTGAGGAGCCAAGTGTGCCACTCTGCATGATGGCAGGAAGCTCACTCAACCCAAGCAAACCAGCCTTGTTCCATATCCCCAACAACAAACTAGAGCTTCAGGAAATCGTAGAGTATCTGACCAATAAACTGGAAGGCAACTTGGCTGCTAACTTAAAACCTCTACGTGATCTATTAGCTAAGCCAGAATGGAAATGGACCAAGGTCCATGACCTGAATTTGTCATATAACTAGGCTTTAGTTACTGATGACAAGGAGACAGGAGAGGAAAGCTTAGATGATGATGAGCAGTCAGAAGGATAGGACTCTGATGACGAGGAGTATGAGGACTGTCGCTCTACGGGAGAGGAGAGTGAAGAAGAGATAGATACAATAGAGTACGACACGAAAGGAAAAGCGATAGAATAAATTAGGGCAGACTCGAGGCCTAGGAGAGGAAGGACCAGTCAGAACAATAAAGGAGTCATGCGAATGTAGTGTGATAGATCCTGGCTAGAACACATAGGAGCCGTGGATTATGAGCAAGCCGGAGTGGCACGACCATGGGTAATCCTAGTGCTCAAGACGGATGCACCTACTGAACTACGACCCCCTGGGGAAACACCTTCCTCAAGTGAGGGATGCGAGTTTAACTCAGAGTCGGAAGTTAGCACTGAGAGTGATCTTGAGATACCACAACCTTCTAAAGTCAAACTCACCAAGGGAGACTTGCCAGTCCACCTAAGGTGCAGGAGGCTAAAGGAGGAGGCCAGGAAGCAAGCAAAGGACTCAGAAGCAGAAAGACAAAAGAAACCGTAGGATCTACCTAAACGGTTTACAAAATTTAAAAAGGGTGATAGAGTGGTGATTCTGCTAGGTGCGAAAAGACAAGGCCAAACTAGTGAACCGATCGAGACCCACCAAGGTCAAGGAAGTTAACTTGACTGGGGAAGGTGAAAAGCCAAGGCCTGTATTCATTGCAGATGACTTGACGGAGGATGAGGAGACCAAACTTGTTGCACTCTTGCAAGAGTACATTGACGTATTTGCCTGGAACTTAAGGGACATTGGATGAACTTAAGGGAGTCAACCCTAGGGTTGTGACTCATAATATCCCAATGGTCCCTGATGCAGTGCCAATGAAACAACAACCTTACCCCATGAATCCCAAACACGCCCATGCAGTAAAAGAGGAGATTGATAAACTCATGAGGGCAGGATTCATATATGAGATCGAGCACACGGACTGGGTATCACCTATTGTGATTGTCATGAAGAAAAATGGAAAAATCCGAGTGTGCGTGAACTATAAGAAAGTGAATGCCGCTACAAAGAGGGATAACTATCCTTTACCTTACACCGAGCACATGCTTGAGAGGGTAGCAGGTAAAGAAGCCTACAGTTTTTTGGATGGTTTCTCGGGCTATAATCAAGTGCAAGTGCACCCAGACGATAGGCACAAGACTGCCTTTGCCACGGAATGGGGTGTATTCGCCTACATTGTCATGCATTTTGGGCTGATGAACACACCTGCGACTTTTCAATGCCTAATGTGCACTATCTTTAAGGACATGCTTAGGCGTGAACTAGAAGTGTTTGTAGACGACTTATGCGTACACTCTAGTTGGGCCGAACACTTAGAGAAATTGAGAGCTGTCTTTGAAAGGTGTAGGTTGTACCACCTCTCGTTGAACCCCTTAAAGTGCCAGTTCTGGGTGAAACACGGATGCATCTTAGGACACGTAGTGTCAAGGAACGGCATTGCCACTGACTTTTCTAAAGTCAGAGTCATTGTTGACTTACCGCCACCCGATAACTACAAGGGAGTTCAGTGCTACTTATGACACAATGGATATTATCGACGCTTTATACTAAATTACGCACTAATTGCTAGACCATTGTACAAGCTGTTGATAGTGTTCGAGTGGACTGAGGAATGCCAGCGCGCATATGAGGAGTTGAAAAAGGCTCTTACTACTGCACCAATCTTACGAGCCCTAGACTAGAACATAACATTTCATGTACATAGACGCCTCTAAGTTCGCTATTGGAGCCATGCTATGCCAGTCTAGTGAACATAACTTAGATTACTCGGTGAGTTTTGCCAGCAGGCAGCTCACAGAGACCGAGATGAACTATTCCACGACAAAAAGGGAGGGGTTGGCCATGGTATTTGCAGTAAAGAAATTTAGGCATTACCTGTTGGCCACTCCCTTTGTCTTCTTTGTTGACCATCAAGCCTTGCTATATCTTGTGAACAAGCCTTATGCTACGGGACGCATAGCTAGATGGTTACTCCTTCTACTGGAGTTTGACTTCTCTGTGGTTGTACGCAAAGGAAAGTAGCATTACATGGCTGACCACATGTCCCGCATACCCACAGGAGAAGCCGCTGGACAAGGCATACCTGACGATTTACCAGATGCTCATCTCTTTAACCTGTCTAGTGAGAGAGAATTGTTTAAAGCTAATCTGACAGCGTACTAGGCCGATGACATAGTGCAAGTTCTAGAGAGCGGACTACCTAAGAGACCCATTGAGAAGGCCAGGCTGAGAAGACTTATCCTGAAAAATCAGCCATACCAACTGATAGCCGGCCAACTCTACAGGTTGGGACAAGACGATTTATTGCGCAGATGCGTATGTGAGCACGAGATGCACGATGCATTGAAAGAAGCACATGGCGAAATCGTTGGAGGACACTTTAGCGGGGACACAACAGCCCGAAAGGTGCTACAATCCCAACTATGGTGGCCCACCCTTTTCCGCGATATAGCTAAATTCGTAAAGCACTGTGATGAGTGCCAAAGGATTAAAGTGCCTGCACAGAAAGACAAGATGGAGTTGACCCATGTCATAGCCCGACAACCCTTTGAAAAATGGGGCATCGATTTTATTGGACCTATCAGTCCTGCGGCACAATATTCCCAAGCTCGGTACATCATAGTGGCAACTGATTATCTAACGAAGTGGGCAGAGGCACGAGCCACGAGGAAGAATGATGCTAGAACCACTGCAAAGTTCTTGTGGGAGCAGGTCATTTCACGGTTTGACTATCCAATTGAACTTGTAAGCGACCAAGGCACGCACTTCATTAATGAGGTGATTTCCCACCTGCTCTCTACCTTCCTAATAATTCATCAGAAGTCCTCTCCCTATTACCCTCAGGCTAATGGCCAAGCCGAATCCACGAATAAAATCTTAGTCAACGTGCTTACGAAGGTAGTGTCTACTTCAAGAAGTAACTGGGACAACAAGCTAATGGCGGCCTTGTGGGCCTACCGCACAGCTTATAAAACGGCTGTAGGATAGACGCCTTTTAGGCTGACGTACGGAAGTGAAGCCATTTTACCCTTAGAATTCTTCATCCCTAGCTTAAGGATAACAATCCAAGAGCGTTGGGAGGGAAGAGAGGCTTGGACCAATCGCTTAGTGGAGTTAGAGCGCCTCTAACGGAGACCCGACTCCTCGCCACTCACTCTCTGATTTGTGAGAAGGCTCGACGAAAGATGTGGTTTGACAAGTATGTCAAACATCAAGACTTTGAACAAGAGGACCTTGTTCTGCTATACTCTGTAAAAGGACATAAACAAAAGATGAAGTTTCGCGGGCTAGGGCCTTTCAGAGTATGCATGATTGGTAGAACAGGGAATGTTGAGTTAGAGACACTCGAAGGCGAAGGAATAGGCTTTTTTAATGGCAGTCGCATAAAGAAGTACTATCCTCCTTCCCATCCATTACATGAGCCACCCATGCTAGAACCCCCAATGAACGTCTGCATGGCTACTATAACCGACCTTATAGATCAGGACGAAGAAGCAGTGGCACCGGCGTATCTATGAATCACAGTCACAGCAAGAGCAACGTATTCTTTCGATGCCTTGATTGATGAAGGTGCTGACTACAACTTCTTGACACATGACCATTGGACACGCATTGGTCAACTGAAACTACAGCCCACTAATGCCAAACTCACCCCGTTTGGGGGTAATGCTTATTCACTCCTAGGGAAGTGCAAGGTAGTCGTTTCCATTGAGTCTAAAAGTTTACCAGCTTTCTTCCATGTGTTGCCTGACACTAAAGGAGCCGGTAATATGTCACTATTAGGTCATACTTTCAAGAAGCAAACGAACTATAATGTGGATTACAACCTAAACCAAATTAATCTTGCTATAGGAAATGTGCGTATAGTGACGACTTTCAAGAAGCAAACGAACTGTAATGTGGATTACAACCTAAACAGAATTCATCTTGCTATAGGCAACGTGCGTATAGTGACGACTTTCAGCAAGGGTTGTCCTGACTCCTCCATCATTACGAAGTCACTGGTAGAAACCCCTACGACCACGCTTCAGCCCAAGTCTAAACAGAAGAAAACTAAGGCCTCATGCCAGGCTCTCGACCCTAGGCCCAAACCCACCAAGAGTGCTCACACGGCCAAGGAGTCCAAACTTATATGGGTGCCAAAACGGCAAAGACCACATCTGGGTAGACCACCCAAACGTTATTCTAAACGCCAAAATAATCAGCCACACGGCCTAAGAGGCAGTCTAGACGCTATCGACGTAGACACACAACCACACCGCGATGGATCCCCAAAGATCTCTTGTGAGCACAAGGATACTATGAGGGCAACCCCTGGATTTGGGTGCCTAAAAATGGCAAGTTTAAAAGCTCATCTACAAGCAATCTCACCCCAGTGAGGGAGGCTTGCACACATGGTGCCCAGGGCATAGTCAGCAAACCATTGCCCGTTGTGGCTAGTAAGCCCCAACTCATCTATCGACCCAAGCAAACGCCACAAGCCTTAGACTTACCTAATCCAGAGAACTTAAATATCCCCGTGACTGCTCACTCAAAACCCAGCACAACTGCCATGCCCCTAAAGCTTCCTACAGCACCTCAAAGTGCTTCCGAGTGCAAAGCCACACCTGTGACACCAATGATGGAGTCACCACTATCCAGTCCATTTGCACCATCCCCACCAGCAGGTCTTAAACCTTCCTACGCGGTACGACCTTTCCTTTCTTTGGCTAAAGACCTCGCCGTGACTTTTGGGGATGACTTAGTAACTTGCATCAAGATGTTGGACAAAACTTTCACTACATTCGCTAGAAGTTATGAGAGGCTAGACCTAGGTCTTCTTAACAAAACACTTGCTTCGGATGTTCGTGCATTACCATGCACTTGGGAAGAATACGAACTTATGACCTGTAAATTCCCCAAAATTGCTGCTAAACTGATAGCAAACGACGAAATCTCAAAGGAGCAAGCTACCCTCAGAAGACTAATCACTTCATATCGTAAGCCTCCTCGTTCTGTTCCTGAGCACGAGTTGCAAGAGCTCACGCAGATGGAAAGCTCACCTTCCACGTTCTTGCAGCAGTGGTTTGCTCTGAGAATCCAATGGGAGAAAAAAGGTTATCGGATAATGACCAATGTTGAGCAACACAGGGCAATTAAAACCATCGAATATAACCCTACTTATGTGGCACCTATCTCATTTAGGGTTTTGGCCATCACCCGCAACCAGCATTTAGACGACCATGTACTTGCTCACCCTTACATTGACCAATTCCTTACGGAAGAGGAATTACATGTTGCAAGCCGCCTTAATATTGGAGATCTCTTTCACGATGTCTTGACCTACATCTCCCAAGTCTCTATCCAACCATCTGCTCTTGATTGTCATGCCCAACTCGAATACAATCCAAGCTTCTATGATTGGTTATTGGCTAAGTAAGTCAATCCACGAAAAACAGCATTTGCCTCGTACTTCCTGTGCTAATCCTAGGAAGGATTCCTTGAAAGATCCAAGACGGGGGGGGAGCAATGTGAGCAAGAGCAGAGCAAAATGAGAGTCATGCTATCTAGCAGAATGTTATGATTAATTGAGTCTCAATGTAAGTTACTGCCAAGGGAAAACAATAGCAATTGCTGCTGTGAGCCTGTCTCTAAAATTCAAGCCTCTAAGCAAGTATACCAATTTTTGACACATACGTTTTTCTCTCAAAATTGAGTTTTGTTAGAAATAAGCCGATTTTTAAGCATTAATGTTGGCATGGTGTGTTGACAGGTAACCACCATGGCAGGACAAGACAAAGGGAGCAAACTCCCATTTTTTGAAGAAGAGATAACCAAGTTCGGCATCAGCGTCGAGACACGAGGATTCAGTCAACTCACCTTCAAGCACACGCTGAACCTAGATGAGGCCATCTTGGAGGAACCTGTAGTCAAAGAATTGGTGGACAGATGTCACCTCCACAAGTATGTGGAAAAGGTGGGGTAGGCCGTGGATTACAACATGTGTGCTGAATTTCTGAGGAACTTTGACAAGGGAAGGAACTGTGCCACTGTCACAGTGAGGACAGGGGAGTAGGAAAGAAGAGTTGAAGTGCCCCTCAATGCGGCAATTGTAGAGAAGGCCTTGGGGCTCGTATCCAAGAAAGAGAGGCGGTCGAGAAGGGATGTTTATGCCATGCTGGGGGTAAGGAAAGAAGAGGTGCACACAGTGGATGGAATCAGTTTGGCTGACATCCCGGATCCAGAAGTAAAATTGCAAGCGAAGATGATCCACACACTCTTCTCGGGCCAAAGGTACAATGCATTGATGAACAGGATTGGAGTCCCATTGTTAGAAAGCATCGCAGCAGGAGTCCCTGAGGAGGTAGACTGGAATGGGTTCGTGTAGAAAACCATTCAAAGCTCAGCTGCCCTTCTCACTCCAGCGGAAGCACCAACAGGAGGAGAATCCCTTGCCTCAACAGCATGCTCCACAAGGAAGAAACCTACCTCAAAGGCGGCCACAATTAGATATGGTGGTGTTTTGACAGCCATCATAGATGAAGCAATGAAGGATGCTGGAGTCAGGGAAGAGCAAGCTGCACATCAAAGCCCACCACATCAAAGCCCACCTCACCATGAAGGAGAAGAATCAAGTGAAAGAACGATAAGTGACAAGGGAGAACAGGAGGTGCCGCCTACACAAGCAAGCAAACTAGAAGGATAAAAGAAAGGGGACAGGAGACAGAAGGAAAGGAAAGAGGAATTAAGCAAAGAAGAACGAGCTGAAATCAAGAGGGCTCAAAGAGAGTCTAGGAGGGCTGAGGAAGAAAGAAGGAGGAAAGAGGAGGAAGAGCTTGCAAAGATAAGAGAAGAATCAAAGAAGGCAGAAGAGGATAGGAAAAGAAGGGCGAAAGAAGAGGCTGAAGAGCAGAGACTGAAGGAGTTGGCCGAGTTGGCAGAGGCTACATGAAGATCTATGGAAGAGACCCACGGGGGTGGAGAGCTCGAACCTGTGAGCCCCCGTCATAAAGCCAAAGCTAGTTCAAGTGTGAAAGCAACTCCAATGGCTATAGGCAAGGGCAAGGCCCTACTGCATCCACTTCCTTCCTCTTTTGTGCATGCAACGACTGAAACCACGACTGCAACCACCACACAACCCACACCTCCCCTCAACACGGCATAGCTAATGGACATGGTGCAAATGCTAGTGAGAAAAGTGGCCGAGATCATGCCAGAAACCAGATTGAAAAGGCCCACTACCGCAGATGCAGAGTCACGGCAAGACCCTAAAAGACAAAGACTGGAGGCATCAACCACCACACCCCATACTCTCATGCCTGCCACACTGACTATGACGCATATGTGGCTGAGCTACTGGCACAACTAGACAAGGCGAAGGAAGAGAAGAAAGTGGCCTTGATGGAGCTTGAAAAAGAAAAAGAAATATCAGCTGCTCTTAGGCTAGAATTTTTGAGGTAGGGAGCTGACCGACGAAGAGAAATGAAGGCCCTGCAGGACCATCTAGTAGCAAAAACAAAGGAAGCCCAGGACAACGAAAGTCACCTTAGACAAAGGCTGGAAGACGAAGAGCAGAACCTAGTGGCAGAGCAAAGGAGTCTAAAGCTACTAGTGCAGCAATACAATGTTCCACAGCAAAAGGTCGCTCAAGTGGAAACGCTAAGACAGGAGGTTCAAGAAGGCAAAGCCAGTATACAACAATAACATACCATGGAGCTCCGTTTGTGGCAGGAGCTAGAAGAACAAAATAGATTAATAAGTGAAATCGAGTTTCTGAAGAGTGAAGGGCCAGAAGTCTCAGCAACAGAAGCAAAACAGCTACAAGATGAAGTGCAAAGATTACAAGATGCGCTGGAGACCTCCCAGGAAGATGTAGAGACCCTCATGGCCATGGCTTTCAATCAAAAAAGGCTATTCCTTGCTGAGATCCAAAGCCAAGAGCAGCTGGTGTAGGAAAAATCAGAAGTACTGCTTGGCCGAGATGCACCAAAGGCTCAGCATTGTACATCAAGCCAAAGGGATTGCTGAAGAGCAGCTGGCTCAGAAGTTAAGAGAAAGGAACCAGTTGTGGTTTTTAACAAATGAGCAGCAACAGGTAGTGACCACCCTGGCGAGCCAACTAGAGGAAGAGAGAAAATGAATGGAGGAAAGAGCTATGGATTGGGAAATGAATAATTTGGACAGGGTGGGGGACTTGACCGAACTCTTGGTAGTGGCAGAATGCGAAAGAATGCTTGCAGAAGCCACGGTTGAAGCTGCCGAAATAACTACTAAAACACAGCGGCAGGCCTTCCTCAACACGGTACTCCATGTCACACAAGCTAAGGGCGATGATCTAGTGGAAAAGGTGAAAAGAAAGTTAGAGCTAACCACCTGAGCTCTAAGATATGGTCTTCAAGAGCGGGAGCTCCCAACAAGTACAGGGATCACTAAGGAGCAACAATTCCACTACTTACGCTGTACGGGCCTTTCCACTGCTGAGCTCAAGGAGCTAGGTTTTGAGGAGCATGAACAGCCACCACCACCACTGCCAGTCATCCCATCTGTGGTTGAGCGACATGTCGAAGAGGGTCCGGATTTCGAGCAAGGTGATGAAGAAGAGCAACAAAGAATGCCGAGTCCGCCTCAACCCGATCTCCCATAGGAAGAACCTGCAGATGCCCATCTGCCTGAGCGTATAGTTGCAGCAAGGAGGAGACAAGAATTAGCTGAGGAGGCCCAACGTCGAGCACACACAATTCCAAGACAACTTCCTGAAGAGCCCATGCCACTGAGAGGTGATACACATCCTGTAGATTGGCCCCAAGAGTTGGTCATCTGGCGTTAGCGAGAGTTCCGTAAAAGGCCGTTTGAGCTCTCATTTGCTTTCCCACGCTCTCTAGATCGAGCCCTGCCTCTAGGAGTCTTAGCCAGGATCAAGGATCTGGCTAATGAACTTGCAAAAAAGTGGATTGAAGAGAGGAGCATGATAATGACTAGGTGGCGACAAGAACCACAAGATTATTGGGAAGATAAGGTCAATCTGGTTCCCAAAACCATCCAAGGCTACGAGGCACAGCCGAAATGGCGGAGGAGGATTTGGGACACCAATTTTGATGCATGGACCGCCTTTTGTAGTTCACTCCCCGAAGAGCGCAATGATCCTATCTACATGCCCTACCCCCGTAGGCATGGAGTGGACTATGATAGAGACTTGCATGGGGATTACGACTTCCCAAAAATATATAATGTAAATGCCAGGAGCCCTGAGGAATGCTTAGTGTTTAGGTTAGAAGATATACTTCCTTCTATAAATCGTTTCCTTGCAGACTTCTCTTCCTGCCCAGATCCAACATTTTTGACCACTTATAATTACCCCCGACTTATCAAATTCTTGCTACTCCAAAAACCCACAGTAGAGGAAGCCGATCTCCCCCCACTCTTCTTTGATATCAACCTAGGAATAGATAGTAGAGCTATGACTAGGTTAATGATGTGGCCTACTCTCCTTCCTTCCTTCTGTCTAGAGCTCTTAGAAAATATGAGTGACACCCGCTTCACAAGGTGTGCTCACCCTTTCTTGTCAACCACTCCTCTGAGAGCTAAGGCCGATATTAAAGAATACCTACAAAGTCGCGCATTCTTATCTCAATGCCTGCAACTGCCCCGTGATTAAATGGGTGTGATATGCCTTGACAATTGTACTCCCTCTCTCATTCTCAAAAAAAAAAAGAGAGAGAGAAAAGAAAACAAAACAAAGAGAGAAAAAGCCACAAGGAAACAAAGACAAGGTGACTGGAGAGAAAGACAAGAGTAAAAAATAGCAAAGCTGCAAGATGAATCTACTACTAAGAAAGTTAACAAGGAGAACACTTCACATGTGCTTGCAGTCTCCCTTCATTGTTATGGTGCACCACACTCACTGCATCTAGGGTTCTCCCTAGCCCCTTCCCCACTTCATGCTTAGGGCACATCAAGGGCAGGACTTTCAGACCTGTCACCCTAAGTTTTGCACCGCACCTCCAACGATGCATGAACTGGATCCTCAAGTGTGGGGCATTATCAAGGGCTTGCCCAAGGTTAGACCCATCTCCCAGTTCCACTGGCATGGGCACCATGCACTACACAGTGAGACAGACACACCCCCTAGGAAGTGCACAACTTTTCTTGCAGGTTATGTTCGTGTTTCAAGAACTAGCTGCTTGGCTGAAGAAGATCATCCACTACATCCTCCAATGACAAGGAATTTTTTCATGAGTCGGACATGAATCCATTACTGCAACTTCAGGAGCTTTGTTGCGAAGGTTTAAATGGCTCAACAGATTTCATGTTGCCAATCATCCGCCTATTGATGGTGGCTGCCATGACTAAACCAAATCAAGCAGAAGGAAAACCCTGTGATGGATCTGCCATTGGGATAGATCTTGGAACCTCATCGTCCAATGATCCATGCCCAAGCTTCAAGATCTACGGATCGCTTATTGATTCCACAAGCCTGAAGACCTTCAACTCAAAACTGAAGACCTTCTACTCAAAGACAAGGATCTTCAACCAAGGCCACGGATTTTCAAGGCAAACAGTATTCAAGGGGTTTCTCCAGAATAAATCCCTCCAATACCACCCTCCTAAGGGATTGCTTATTGTTTCAAGCATTTCTGATACTCAAAAGACGACCGGCTACATAAGGGGCGCCACAACAGTGTGAAAGATGTCGAGTATCTTCATGAAGCCTAAAGCATGCCGGAATCTTTCTTGGTCATCATCCTTAAATCCCATCACCTATCATTCACCCAACCACATTTGAAGTAATGTCACCCACCTACCTGTTCCACCTAGTAGCCGACCTAACTAGCCACTACATCCTTGTCACCCATGTTTTCGGTGCATGCTACAGCCTGCTACCTACGACGGTGAGTGCCATGGGACTGGCACTCGTCTAGGAGGGGGGTAATGTTAACCCCAACACGAAGAAAGCAAAAGGAAATAAAAAAGACGTAGGGCAAAGGCGGAAAAAAGGTAGCCCGACTGAAGAAAGAATAGGAGAAAAGGCCAAAAGCGCAAGGGCAACCTTAAAAGTCCAAGGCAAATGCAAAAGGGAAATGCGCATTTTAAAATAAAAAGGCGCACCCTGAAATCTTGCAAAAGAGCGCCGGGCTCTCATCCGTGCAATTTGTAAATGTAGATGGGCGGTGGAAAGGAATCTAAGAAGATAGAAGGACAATGAGAAAAAGGGCCTAGGCTACGGTCGGCCATGTAAGAAAGAGGAAAAGGGGATGACCACCCAAAATGAATTTAGGGTTTTTTATATAAAGTTGAAAAGTGAATGAAAAGCTCATTCTTGTGTGTGGCCAAATCTTCCTCTTCTTCTTCTCTTGTTTCTTGCCTTCTTGCTTGTGCTTGAGAGAGGGATTGAGAGAGTGTGAGGGAGTGATTGTGTGAGAGTGAGGAATCTTGAAGAAGAAGCTCTCCATCTTCCCCTCCTCTCTTCTCTTCTCTTGTCTCTCGCGTGGCTATGGAGGATGAAGCTCATGGGAGAGGGATTGAGGTTGCTTGAGCTTACCTCAAGGATCGTGGAGCTACCGGTGTGCAAGAAAGAGGAGGGTACTCGATCGAGCATCAAGGTAAGCTCACTACACCCATAAGGTAGGCATTGCGCATCGGCTATGTGAGAGGTAGCCATGGCCGCTCAGTTCGAAACACTTGAGCAATAAGTGGTCCGTAGGTCTCAGGGTAGAGCTCGTAGCTCCCCTTCACCTCTTCAAAGACTCCAATTTCCAACTTGGTGAATGATACCATGTGAGAGTGTAGAATAGAAAGGAAAGTGAACACCAAAAGAAGATTGAATGAAAGGCAAGAGAGAGAAGGAAAAACCTAATTGAATGGTTGAAAGATACAAGGTTACAACAACAGATAGAACCAACACGCAATTCTACACATTAGTGTGGGTGCCAAATGGTAGTAGGGGGATGAGAAAAAAATGAGGAGGGTTGGCTCAATAATTATTTGACAAAATGAGGCCACAATTGGCCAAGCCCAGAATATGGTTGTCTAGCAAGTAGACAAAGTCATCAACCTTTGGTAAAAGAGAAATTTCTTTTCTCTCCTATTCTCTCTTGTATGTATGTTCGTTGTTATCTTTCACTATGATGTGTTTTCTTACATAATTACCATTAATATTGTACAATGGCTTTAGCCAAGTCATATACATGTAAATCAAAAACTCAATTGAGCCCTTTTCTTGCCAATTTATATCTCCTTTAAAAAATAGCACTAACTTACATTAAGATCTTCAAGCTTCCTAAAAGTTTTTTCCATGAAATGCACTCAATGTCACATTAAATTACTCCATTGAGTCCTATTTATATGGAATAATAATTAGTAATAAGAGATAAGCATGCCCTTGGAAAGAGAGAATGGTGCTAAAAGAAATCTATAACTATTGTCATGGCGTAATCATAATCTAAGGTACTAAAAATTACCCATAAATTTCAACACAAATCCCTCAATCAACATCAATTATCAACATTTTCACTCTTAAGGAAATTGTTTCAATAAAAAGAAGTGTCCCAAAAGCCATGGCAAATTTAATGAACATGCTCCAAGTGCTCCTTGTGCACACCAAATACAATGGTTTTGTGCCTCAAAATCCCTATACAAGTTAGTAGGTTTTATGCATGTCATCAAGCGTATACCATCTTGTATAGGGTGTCCCAAAATCTTGTACTACCACTCTATATAAGATAAAGCATACCAATCAAGCGTGGACTATCACGAGCCTATCAGCAAACAATGGTTTTGTGCATGCCATCATATCTCACACTAATTAGTAGGTTAAGACTCTTATCTTAATACCAATGAAACACCCTTTAGGATCCAACCTGCACACAGATTAAAGAACATAAAAAGGAACGAATACCAAACTCACCTCCCAATCATAGAGTAAAAAAAGCTCACCCCCAAGCCTGGGAGCTAGCAACATACAAGGTCACAACCACATCCCAAGAGTTGGTATCTCATACAAGCCCATATCATCCCAGTGTGGGATTGCATCAACCTATAGGCCAAGAGTCCAAGAGTGGTGATCCAATAATGATATGCACAATAGAGCCTTGAGTCATGACATTTAATGAACACATTCCAAGTGCCCCCCATGCACACCCCTCATTAGTAGCGTTCCATACTATCACCATATATATGAGATCAAAGCATACTATTAAGCATGGCCCATCATATCCCATGAGCAAATTGTGGTTTTCTACATGTTATCATATCTCACAGCATATAGTAGGTTAATACTTAAATACCAATGAAACAACCCCCTAGGATCCAACATGCATACAAGACACAACACAAGCCATACACATAACACAACACATAAGAAAATGAATATCAAACTCGTCTCATAGCCATTGAGCCAAACAGACCCACCATTGAGCTAGGAGCTAACAACATATCGGATCAAAACCATGTCCCACAAGTTGGTGCCTTGTACCAACCCATATCATGGACATGCCATGATCAAGTGTACAGATTATTTCTTAATCATGCCATATGAATCCACACCGCATGCGAACGCACCCTTAACAGGACATTCGCGAGCCAACCATGCGAATCCACTCTTGCCATGTCATCATAGAACCTTCTAGAAGATATGCCATGTCATGTCTTGCATCATCGATGATGTCATCATGGAACATTCTATAAGATATCTAGTGCCCTCGAACACCTATAAAAGGAGGGGCTCACTATAGAGCTCTTCAGTCTTGCCAATGCTAGTCTTAGGAGCTCAAGGAGTCAAGACGTCCAAGTGAGTAACTTTGAGTTCAAGTTCTAGTTCTTGTCTAGTCATGGTATCTAGTCTTGTCTTGTCTTCATTATACTCTTGTTGCTTGTCACCTTGTAATCTCGTAGTACGAGATCTTGTCTAGTACTATCTTGTTCATCCTCGTCAAAGGAGATCTTGTAATTTTGATATCTTGTGTCTATACCTATAGTCTTGGGTTATGGGATCCTTCATATTCTATCGAGTCATGTTGTCTATACCTATGGTCTTGAGTTATGGGATTTTCTGTATCTTGTTAAGTTATCATTGTACCTTGTGCCCCTATGTGGGATTATTTTGTAATCAAAATTCTTATAACAAATCTTGCATCTAGTCTAGTCTCTCGAGCACAGCCTAGTGCCCTACTAAGCACCATGGAGGCGACCTTTAAAAGAATCGTGGCCTCCCTTCAAAACCTCCAATGACAAATTTCAAGACTACTTGAATGAACGACAAGCGCAACTTCAAACAGAACACCCTATGCATCTAGGTCCTACACTTCAAAAGAGATGCAAGACAAACCAGAGCACCTCTAGCTAGCAACCATCTCCAGTTGTCACCAAGACGACCCTACCTTGATTGAGTTAATCCATGAAGCCCAACCACATGATGATTTGGCTAACAATGTCAAGAGAAAAAATCAAGAGGAAAAGCTTACTTCAATAGATTTTTGGTGGCCCCATATGTGGAAAGAAGTCAAGGAATATACAAAATCATGTGATACATGCAACAGGGCCAAGGTACCTCATCACAAACCACATGGCCTCCTCCAACCCTTGCCCATTTCAACACGACCTTGGTCTTCTCTGTCCATGAATTTCATAACAAATCTTTCCAAATCAAACAAATATGACTCTATTCTTGTTGTGGTAGGTAGGTTCACAAAAAAGGCATATTTCATCCCTACCACACCAAGACCATCACAACAAGAGCAGCTACCGCTAGACTCTTCCTCAGGTACATTTTCAGATTACATGGACTCCCAAACGACATCATCTACGATTGGGTTTCCAATTCATATCTAGGTTTTGGGAGAGCCTTTGCAACTCCTTGGAGTTCAAGTTAAGTTATCCACAGCCAACCATCCATAGACTAATGGTCAAATAGAACGGGTAAATCAAGTCTTGAAACAATATATCTGCTGCGCCATCAACTACCATTAGAATGATTGGTTTGAACTCTTGCCCTTTGAAGAGTTTGCTTATAATAATAATATCCATGCATCTACCAAGCAAACTCCTTTCTTTGCAAACTATGATCAACATCCAAGAATGGATATACATCTCTCCAATCAAGAAGAGAACCCTAGGCTAGTAGATATATACCAAGAACTGAAGCAACAAATCCAAAAGACTCAAAATCAATATAAGCACTATGTGGACCAACATCATCTCCAACATCCAACATACAAAGTCGATAAAGTATGGTGACTCAGTCATAATCTCCAAACACAAGGCCCTCCACCAAGCTAGACCACTAGGATTTGGGCCCTTCACTATCGAAGCCCAAATTAACCCAATTTCTTACCGACTTCAACTTCCCGGCACCATGAAGATCCACCCATTCTTCCATATTTCCTTGCTTGAGCCATACTATAGCTCACCAACAACTGAGGGGGGAGAGATCTAATCCCCCTCCACCTATCTAGATTGAAGATCATGAACAATTTGAGGTCGAGCATGTGTTAGAGACTCGAGGATCTCCCAAGGTCGATTGGAATACCTTGTTCACTAGAAAGATGACATCAATGATCACACTTGGGAACCTTCAAAATATCTCCAAAGAGCATCTTCTCAAAGTTAAAGAATTTCACGAGGAATCCAATGAAACTTAGACCAAACCACCAAGCCGCTCCTCGTGGAACTCCTCATTAGAGGGGGTGATGTCACGAACATGCCATAATCAAGTGTGCAGATTAATTCTTGCTCATGCCATATGAACCCACACCCCATGCAAACGCACCCTTAACAGGACATCCTCGAGTCAACCATGTGAACCCACCCTCGCCACATCATCATAGAATCTTCTAGAAGATATGCCATATCATCGCCTGCATTATTGATAATGTCATCATGGAATATTCTAGAAGATCTTTAACCGACCTCCAATACCTATAAAAGGAGGGGCTCGCTATAGAGCTCTTCAATCTTGCCAATGCCAGTCTTGGAAGCTCGAGTCAAGACCTCCAAGTAAGTAACTTCCAAGTTCCAATTCTAGTTCTTGTCTAGTCATGGTATCTAGTCTTCTCATGGCTTCCATTATACTCCTATTATCTTGTCACCTTGCAATCTCATAGTAGGAGATCTTGTCTAGTATTGTCTTGTATCTTGTTCATTTGCGTCAAGGGGAATCTTGTAATTCTAATATCTTGTATCCATACCTACAATCCTGGGTTGTGGAACTCTTCATATCCTATCAAGTCCTATTGTCTATATCTACGATTTGGAGTTGTGGAATTTTTTGTACCTTGTTATCATTGTACCTTATGCCCCTACGTGGGATTATTTTGTAATCAAAATTCTTATAATAAATCTTACATCTAATCTAGTCTCTCGAGTACAGTATAGTGCTCCCATAACAACCCATATCTTCTTAATGTGCAAACATGTCAAGCTACACACCAAGTGTCCAAGAGAGGTGACCACACAATGACTTGCACTATAGAGCCTTGAGTTCTATAAATAAAACTCAACTATCCTTTGTATAGCAAAGGAGGTGTAGGATAAAAGAAAGAGCCATCAAGATGTAGACCATACAAACTAACTTTTGAAAGTCTCGGGGCTCTCTCTCTCTCTCTCTCTCTCTCTCTCTCTCTCTCTCTCTCTCTCTCAAACATTAAATTATCAGCATTATTGTTCCTTCAACAACTAATCTTATAGAAATTCTCAATAAGGCATAGAATTGTTGTGCTTCATTGAGAGTAGAACTGCGAGAAAAGAGCATCCCATGCTATTAAGCTCATGGATGCTCTTAACAAGCATCAATCAGTCCCATCATATATATAAGTGGTATAAACGCTAAAAGTACACACAATGATGAGCTGAAAAATCTAGCAGCCAAGCAATCTAACATTAGGAGTTGTAAATACCCGTGGCTATGGAGTTTGAAAGAAAACTGAAAGTAGTTTTTGTGCTATTTATGCTGCCACTAAGGTGACTTCTTCAGGAAGGTTGCAGGAAAACTTGCATTTCTGTTTTTCTTTCAACTCTCATCGCCAACAGGACTATGTAAAGCCTCACCTTGTTGACATGACATACCTGATGATATTGTTGGAAAATTTAAAGATTTCCAATCTATGTGGCAGACATAACTGATATGGTATGCAAATTCCAGATTCCACTCAGATTTGTCCTAAGTAGCCATTGACCAGTTCCAAGGACAAGTGCAAGCAATTCACTAGCATGGTTAGTGACATTATGACTGCTAGATCTCTGGAGTTCCACCAAACTTACAGGACACTTGACTCTAATATTATCTCACCCTATAAGACTTAGAAAACCATAGGAACTCGTGCGAATTACATGTACAAACTATCACTAAAGTGATACACCAAAATCATTTCATACACACACAGGTTACACAAAGCTGCGGAGTTTCATATCATAGCAAAAACCAATAAGCAAGACAAGCTCCAGCATAAGCATGCTCACAGCCAGGCAGAGCCATACATATTTTAGTTGTTTACAGATTAGAGGTAATTGTACACATGTTTAACTTAATAAAATACTCGCAAACACAGGGAAGGAACAGTTGATGCACCATGACTCACAATACTAACTGAAATTAAAGTTCAAAGTAAAACCACTATGTTCTGAATGTCATTTTTCCAGTGTCATAAATAGACCAGTTGGTTTGACATAAGTGGTGAGAACCAATATAATATTACACCCACAAAAACATTGCAAATAGTTTTACTTTCTCAAACTGGTGTTTTCAAATGCTCTTTCTGACAGACTCCAGGATAGAGGAACAAAACTGGACAGAGAAAAACATGGTACAACTAGGCAGCCCATTTGAAAAATGACTTGCATCATAGGACCGATAGGGTAGTTCCTAAGAGGAATCAACACCTATTCACTTTACCTCTCAAGCTCACAGTAGGGGGGGAGGAGCTAATTCCTTGCCACCCCCAACTACAAGCTTCTGCAATACATTGGCTCGCACATACAACTTATAATTGCCTTCAATACTGTGTAGGCAACTGTCCAATGCATCCAGAATAATCCACCATTGACATGTGAAGTCAGCCAACAGCTGGGATTTCTTGGTTACCTTTGCCTGTCTTCAATGTTCAAGCTTGCTGCATAGATTCCATCTGCACTGCCGCTCTTAAATTCACATATTCCCCTGCATAGGCGCCGAGCTGTTCAGAAAGTGCCAAAGTGTCTATTGGCTCGTGATGATAGGCCTTGCATGCAAAATACAGAATTGTAAACACTACAATGCCTAATAGCTCCACAATTGCCAAAGCAACTGCAAATACGATAGCCAGAAAAACACGAAGCAGCACATGTCTGCCGGAGCTGCTTGCAAGGTCGAAGGTGATCACCACCACTGACGAGAAAATAAGATACATGGCATAGAGAACGTAAGAATCAATCCTCTTCCCCTTTATAAGCTGAGTACTCTTCTTCAGAGCTTTCAGCCCATAGCTCTCCTCTAGAACAGAGATCACATTGGCAATGTTGAAGATACATGTGAAATGAAAGAGCAGAGCAGAAAAGATGATGCTGATTATCCACCAGAGAACAAAGGCAAGGGTGGTGCTGATGGGGAGGAAGACCAGCCCGATGAAGATGGCCACGATGAGGAAGGCACCAATGAGGCAAAACACCAAACAGAAAACCCACAAGAATGTGATAAGGAGCCTTTTCCAGACCTTAGGGAGTACTATAAGTACCTTCTTGTAGGTCAGGTCTCGCTTTGTGAAGATACATGCAACGCTGTACACGATGGCGGCAGTCGAGAGAAGGGCCAAGACGAGCACGAAGACAATATACGCTGCGAGAAGGAAACCCAGGCGGATGCGGTCGGAGGTGATGCGGCGCTGCAGGTGGCTGCCCCCTCCCTCATCGACCAGGTCCTGGTTGTGCTGGAGACGCGAGCGGATGGGGTCGATGGCGAGGTTGTGGGCGAGGACGACGAAGCAGAGGGGGAGGGTGAGGGTGAGAGCGAGGCTGGCAAACAGTCTGGTGCGGGAGTAGAGGACCCTCCAGGACTGTCGGATGACTTCTAGCATGCCCATGTTGGTGCTCATGGCGCCAGCACCCGAGTCGGCGGTCTCCATATGGGCGTGTGGGGTGGGGGCGATCCTCAGGAGGCAGGGTGCAGTTCAAGGGGAAAGACCAGCCGATCAAACAGATGATCAATTTCACCTCGTGATTGTTTTTTCTTTCCCTTCTTCTTCTTCAGGGTGCAATTCAAGGAGAACCGCCAGCAGATCAGACGTATGATCAAACGCACCCTGTGACTGTCTTCTTCTTCTTCTTCTTCTTCTTCAGGGTGCAATTCAAGGGGAAACAACCAGCAGATCAAACAGATAATCAAACTCACCGGTGGTTGTCTTCTTCTTCTTCTTCTTCTTCTTCTTCTTCTGCTGCTGCTGCTGCTTCTGCCTGCTGCCGTCCGGGTGTGGTCGGATGTACACTTTGTACTCCTCTTCAAGGTCGGTCGGTCACTCTCTGCTCCTCTCCTATTCCTTCCTCTCTCTCTCTCTCTCTCTCTCTCTCTCTCTCTGTGTGCTAGCACAATTAACTTTCCTCTTTCCTTACAGAACAGTTCACTGAGCACTCTTTCACACAAACGCACACATACATGCACATACTCTCTCTCTCTCTCTCTCTCTCTCTCTCTCTCTCTGGAAGTTCCGTTTGAACTTTTAAGTACCCCTGGGGCTGCAGTTTCCACTTAAAATTAATATATATCGATACCCCTCGGGCCCTTAGAAGCTTTTTCATTAATTTTTCCGATACCACAAAAGCAGAACTTCGTGTGCCTTATTATTATTGGACTATAGTTAAGGTACTCTAGCTTTTGTTAAAAGCTGGCTCCTGCCACCCCCCCCCCCCCAAACAGGTCAATCAACCTATTGTGACGAAGTTATGACTTCCTCATAGAATCAGCCACACGTAGGTGCAAACCAATGGTCTTTCCCTTGGTAATGTCCATTGCCAGCAAATGCCGCTGCGTTTCGAAAGAGAGAGAAATACTTGCATCACAAATAGATTCTCTCCACCTCAGATTAACTTGTTTTAGTCGATCTAGTACCACTATTTTAAGAGGTACTTCATCAAATGGCTGGAGTATTGCTTTTTGCAAAGTTGAAGTTGCAATGCATCAGCCATATGCACATAGTTTGAAATACATAGACTCATGTAGGTTGATTTGACTTGTGTGTGTCATGGCTCTAAGTTTGGTGTTTGTTATAGTTTTATTTCCACCAAACATGCGGTAGCCCCCAAGACACACATGCTTAAAAGTTTTAGGAGTCCGAAGCACCAAGCGACAATAAATAAGCCACCATGTACTATCGATAACCAACCAAGGGAATAGAGATCAAAATGATGGACGCATAGAAGAGACACTTATTAGATCACCCCCAATACAATGAGTCACAAAGAGTAGTTGATGCAAAGATTGGCAAGAGGGTGCTCAAGCAAAGATATGCTAACTTTATTTCTATTGATCTATACATGTACTTTGTGGGACACCCTCCAATGGAGGATGAGTTCAATGCGTGGCTTGGGGCTAGCATCTATGGCTCAAGAGCGTAGAGGGATTTCATTTTGGGCTCGACAATGGGTTATAAGGGTAGCCTTGTCTATGCTCTACCTTGTAGATGGGGTAGAATCTAGCTAAGTAATAGGGAAAGCTCTCTATATCCCTTCTCATCAACTTCTGTGGGCATGCTCAAAGGAAAGCACAAAATCTCCATTTTATGCGATCAATGGACATAACCTATTGAGTACCTTGGGGTGTTCAATCACAATGGATTGGACCTCTACATTGAGACTAGGTTTTCACCATTCTCTAATTCCTACTATCCGTGCAAAGAGGATTAACACTTTGGCCAAGTGTGCCCAAAGCATTAAAAACATGTTGAGGTCAAGGAACAAAAACACTCCAAAAAAGAGGCAAAGGAAGGAAATGTGAAAGAGATTAAGAAACATATTGAAAACCGTAAAGAAATGCATAGCAATGTAATGGGCCTAAGCATTGAAAAGCCAATGTGAGTGGCATCACCCAAAGGGGATAATGGAGACATGTAGTCCAAGAATGCCCACTATAAACCCAAGTAATAAGAAAGGAAAGGAGAATACTGACTCTAGAAGAGGAATGAATGATGACAAAAATGAAAATGGTAGAGGGAAAATCTCTATAAAAAAGATAGTAAGATTATCCTTGATCAATCAAAATTTATATGTTGCACTAGTAGAAGGAGAGGATGAAATCTTTAAAGATGTTGATGTGTTGTATTAACCAACATAAGGAGTCTTCCAAGTTGAGACTAATCACCTAGAATGTTGTAAGGCTTGGAGCTAACATGTGAAAAGCCATGGGCTACATCCTAATCAAGAATAGCAAGCTACATATGATTACACTTCAAGAAGTGAAGCTTCATGCTAATGAGGATTGTAGTGTACAATTTTATGGGTACACTCTCTCAGACACCTACAAGGTCTCTTAGACATCTATAGGAAGGGGAAGAGTGCACACGACTAATTATCATATATGGTCTTAAGCCTAATTTGATGGAAGTTTGGTGATAGGTATTGTGTAGCAACAGATATTCAAGTAAGGGGGGGGAAAGGTAGTAGTAGTGTTGTTGTATGCCCCTAATATTTCTTGGGTGTGGGCAAAACAATGGACACAACTAAAGGAGAGATCGGATCATTAAAGGGCCTTATTGGAGGGGGACTAGAACATGATGTGCATGGATAACAACGCATCCCATGGAAGTGATGTATACTCCTTGAGGAAAGAGATGCATTGGACAAATTGGTCCATGTGCATGCACTATATGATTTGGCCATAACAAAAAATAATATGGCATATATATTTTATACCTAGCAATATGTGGTGAGCTATACAATTGGATAGTCTTTACATCAGTCATGGCCCATTGAAATTCTAGATGGCTATCTCTTATTCAGAGGGGGATAGGCTTATCATAATGCTAAAGAAGACATGGACTTCGACTCATAGGAATTGAGTTTCAATGGCTAATATATGTTGAAGTAATTACAATGGCATGGAAAACTTCAAACTGATAGTGGAAAGAAACATTGGAAGAGAAACATCATGTGCAAAGGGGGAGGGCTAAAAGCGGGCTTTTTGAGTGAGCTTTTCTGGGCAACTTCCATTTCTTATTCCATAGAGTCCACTTATTCCACCCCTACATATTTTCACCTCCACCACCACCACCACCATCACCATTGTCGCCACCACCACCATGGCTACCTCCACCACCACCACCATTGCTACCACCTCTATCACCACTACCACCACAACCACCCTCACTCTGTCTATCTCTCTTATTCTCTCTATCATCCCTCATTCTTAGTTTATCAGTTTCTCTCTCTACATGTATATTCTCTTTTTCTATTTCTACCACACCCACTCAAATATCACTCTATCTTGTGTAAATGATTCTCTCTCTCTAGCACATAACGTGGATACATTCATGCGATCACCCCAATATGGTACACCATGGCCCACCTCTCTCTCTCTCTCTCTTATTGCTCCATCTTTTTACTCTTTGTTTCTCTTTATACATGTGATTTCTTCCTCGCACTCTACATTTTTTTTCTCTCTATGTTGTGTAAACACCTATATGTATGTGTGTGTGTGTATGTATGTGTGTACACATACACACATACAAATCTCAGTCACTCACTCTTTGTGTTTGTCTCCCTCTCTCTCTCACTTTCTCTCTTTCATGCATGCAATCAGTCCACATTGTATAATAATGCCTCACATCGGATTACAGCATGTGTTGTAACAAACACTTCCCTTAAATCGTGTGTGTGTGTGTGTGTGTCATAAAATGTGAATGCTCGTGCAACCACTCTGTATTTTTAGAACTTTAAACGCAATGGATTGATAGCTCCCTCCCCTCCCCCTCTCTCTCCCTCTTCCCCCAAAGAATTTGATACAAGACAATTCATACAAGCAATCCAAATATATATTTATATTGTGTTAACTTCTAGCAATAGTGCTTTTGCTTGACAAACTAAGAGAGACAAGGTAATCAAAAGCTTGTCAAAATTTTGACATAAGCTAACCAAGTGAATTGTATGACAATATTTTCTTAACAAAATAAAATGCAATTGTGCTAAGAGGTAGTGTTAGTGTTGCATTGCTAGTCACGGTATAGGTGGTGCTGGAAAAGTTCTTCTACTTCTTATGCACATTTTGTCTACAAGACATTTATCTTCTCATAATGCAAAAATAATTTGACAGGCTTCACCTCTATGAATATTTTTCTACATCTTCTATTTCTTTCAAACCCTTCTCTTCCATCTACTTCTCTCCTTGAATCTCCCTTCACCCTGCTATCTCTTGCCCCCGTGGTAGACTTTCGACCCCAAATGCTTCGATAGTGGTGAACTCGACATGAAAATTAGTAGTAGGTGTGTAAAGATGGGGGATTCTACAGGTTCAAATGGTGGTGATGCTTTACAATATATGATTGCTTTGTTGCAGTATCAACAACAGCAACAATTGTTGTTACAACAACAAATACAAACTCGGCAGGAAGCAGGAAGAATTGATTCCTTAGCTGTGAATGCATTGCAGGTAGTGGGACAAGAATTGAAGCAATTTAAAGATCAAAATGTTTCGGCCTTCATTCGATTGTATGAAGAAAAGATATTATTTCATGGGGTACCACAGTATGCATGGAGTCGGCATTTGGCCATGCATGCATTGCATGATCAGATTGATGAGTTACATAGAAGAGATGATGATTGGGCAGCTTTTAAGAAAGCTTTGAGAGAAGAGTTTTTCTTGGAAGATGTAGGATTGGTAACTAAAAAGACATTTACAAATTGGATTGAAAAGCCCAATATAGGGTTGACTGCTACAACTTTGCTCCATGAATTTAAAAGTCGATATGCGTAGTTGGATGTCGATGAGCAACAATCATTGGAGAGTCAGAAAATTGATTTGTTTTTGAAGGCTGCAGATCTTGTCTTGTAGGAGAAGCTAATTGATCATTTAGAAGATACCTCTTCTGAAACGGGGCTGAAATTAGATTGGGCTAATGTAACTAAGACAGTGCATATGTTGGTAAAGAGAGAGTGGATGAAATTAAGATGGGGTACAACCACCACACCTGCTGCCAGTGCTTAGAAGGGGGTTGAAATTGCAGCCAAGGCACCTATAGCTATGGCAGAACAATCGGCTATACCTGTTGGTTCAGCTCCTAAAGGTGATGATGTGGATGAACTAATCAAAGGCGTGACTGATTTGAGGCTGAATTTGACAAAGATCTATGAAAAGGTCAAAAAGTTGGATGTTAAGATAGAAGAGAAGACTCGGGCAATAGCCCAAAGACCGTACAAAGAAGGATACAAGAGAAGATGCATTTGGTGTGATAGTTTATAGCATGAAAAGTGAGACTGTACAGTCTACTGTGAAGCGAAAGCGAAAAGGTTAGTCTTTTGGAAAGATGGCAAAATACATACAACAGAAACTGGTCTTCCAGTAGAGCCAAAATTTGGAAATGGTGGCATGCAAAAGAGGTTGGAAGATATGGTTGCAAGGACAACATTTGTTGCCATAAATGCAACCACATATGAATTGAGAATTGAAAGGACCGAAGAAGTTCGTAATGGAGGCATGGTTGAAGCGAAATCTCATGTTTGGATGCAAGCATTAGACTGCATGGGAAAGGGAAAAACAACAAAGTTTGAATTGGCTGATGCAAGTCAGAGTATACGAGGGAGAACATGATGGAGTGCACCAGTGGATTCATTTTCAGCCTACGCTTATTTGGTTGAGGTTCATAATCAAGAAGCTCTTGTGGAAGAAAAGAGAAGAAGAGATGAGGACAGTGATGGCCCTTCCTCTTCAAGCCCATCTAAATGCATAACACGAAGTAAAATGGAGCAGCGGAAGGAGGCTGAAAAAGCCATACCTGAGCATGTTATGGAGGATGCATCTCAAGAGAAGAAACAAGAAGGAAAGAAAAGGGGAGGGCAGCCCGGTTACAGGTTACAATTGGATCTTGAGTTTTATAAGCATTGATACAGGTTGATAAAGACATAGAGAATCAACTTCATAGGGAATATGATGATGCATGTAATGCTAATTTAAAGCGAGTTTAAAGCAGGCTCATGTTGAAAATAATAGAAGTGTAGACATCAAGCTTGTGGCTGAAATTGGTCTTATGGGTAGCACTAAGCATAGTGAGAAGGCTATATATTATTCATGAACACATTGGGCTCATGCTGCAACAGAGACAATTGTTAAAGTGGGAGAAAGAGAGATACCTTGCATAGCTCTCTTAGATCATGGTTTCAAAATCAATGTTATGGCACACAGTTTGTATGAGAACGGAGGTTGGTTGATTGATGTAGATCCGAGATGGTGCATGCGTGTAGTAAACAATTCATGAAGGGATCTTTATGCGACTTGTTCGAATGTACCCATGACTATTGGAGATGTTAGGGATGAATATCATTTTTTTGTGCAAGATTCATGTAGTTATCCGGTGATTTTGGGGCAGCCCTATATTTCAGAATCAAGATTGGAAACAAAAGCCTTGGATGATGGTTCTTCATATGCTTGGGTTTGGAGTAAAGACAATATAGAGGTAGTATAGTTTCTCACTGTTTGTGTGAATCATCCCCGCAATCGGGATAGGTTGTAGGATAATCCCATGCCACCTAATGCACGAGAGTTTAAGGTTTTTTAGATAGCACTACTATAAGTGGAGGCTATGGCAATGCCTATAGGAAGATAGTTATGCCTCCAAGAAAGGGGGAAACTATGTTTGCGTCTAGGTTGCAGGAATGGACAACATGTAGTCTTGGCAGTTTTAAGAATGTTTCAGCCATGTGCAGGGCTAGAAAGAAATATGTAGGAGGGGCTAAAAAAGAGTTGAAGACATATGGTTCGATGACTGCAAATGAAGGTATTTCAGGGCTGGTTGATATTGATACAGTGGGGTTGAAATTTCTATTGCAATTAATGCTAAAAATAGGGTAGAAAAAGAGGTTATTAATGTTAACACTTTAGAGATTTATAAAGTCATTCAAGAGTTGTTGAGCATGAATGTTACGGGCTGCAATATGGGCTACAAAACAGGGTTGAAGTAAGGGTGGATACAAAGCACAAAACAATTACAAAGAAGGTTAAGCCTATGGCTTTGCCTTTACCACCTAAAAGCGATGGGTTGGTTGAAAAAGTGACTCAACAGCCTAGTTTATGAGATCCATATGAAGTATGAAGGGGAGCTACAAGCTCTACTCCGAGACCTACGGACCACTTATTGCTCAAGTGTTTCGAACCGAGCGGCCATGGCTACCTCTCACATAGCCGACGCCTAATGCCTACCTTACGGGTGTAGTGAGCTTACCTTGATGCTCAATCGAGTACCCTCCTCTTTCTTGCACACCGGTAGCTCCATGATCCTTGAGGCAAGCTCAAGCAACCTCAATCCCTCTCCCATGAGCTTCATCCTCCATAGCCACGCGTGAGACAAGAGAAGAGAAGAGAAGTGGGGAAGATGAAGAGGGAATATGGAGAGCTTCTTCTCCAAGATCCCTCACTCTCACACAATCACTCCCTCACTCCCTCATACTCTCTCAATCCCTCTCTCAAGCACAAGCAAAAAGGCAAGAAACAAGAGAAGAAGAAGAAGAAGCTTTGGCCACACACACAAGAATGAGCTTCTCATTCACTTTTCAACTTTATATACATGCCCTACTTTTCATGGGCGGTCATCCCCTTTTTTACATGGCCGGCCATTAGCCTAGGCCCATTTCTCATTTCCCACTGTTCTAGTCTATCCTATTCCCAACTAATGCATACAATTTGCATAGGAGTGAGCCTGGCGCTCTCTTACAAGGATTCGGGAGCGCTTTCACGCTTAATGGTGTGCTTTTTACTCTTTTACTTTCCTTGGGTGACTCTAAGACTTCTTGAGGGTCGTGCCCGTGCTTTTAATTTTTTCAGGGTCTGGTTACCGGTTAAGGCACCTTTTTCTTCCTTTTGTCCTACGCCTTTTGCTATTTTCTTTTTTCCATTTCCCGCTCCTCTGTGCTGCGGTAAATTAAACATTACCCCCCTCCTAGCCAAGTGCCAGTCCCATGGCACTGTGGTGGGAAGTAGTGGGATAGATGATGCTGTTGCTAGGTGGAATTGGTGGGTAGATGACACTGATGCTTGTGAATGAGAAGTGATGGAGTTTGATGACAATGACCAGGAGAGATTCTGGCGTGCTTTAGGCTCCATGAAGATACTCGGCATCTTTCACACTGTTGTGGCGCCCCTTATGTAGCCGGTCATCTTTTGAGTATCCAAAATGCTTGAAGCAATAAGCAATCCCTTAGGAGGATGGTATTGGAGGGATTTATTCTGGAGAAACCCCCCGAACGCTATTTGCCTTGAAAATTCGTGGCCCTGGTTGAAGATCCTTGTCTTTGAGTAGAAGGTCTTCAGTTTTGAGTTGAAGGTCTTCAGGCTTGTGGAATCAATAAGCAATCCGTAGATCTTGAGGCATTGGGCATGGATCATTGGACGATGAGGTTCCAAGATCTATGCCAATGGTAGATCCATCACTGGGTTTTCCTTCTGCTTGATTTGGTTCAGTCATGGCATCCATCAGTAGACGGATGATTGGCAACATGAAATTTGTTGAGCCATTTAAACCTTCACAGCAAAGCTCCTGAAGTTGCAGTAATGGAGTCATGTCCGACTCATGGAAAAATTCCTTGTCATTGGAGGATGTAGTGGATGATCTTCTTGAGCAAAGCAGCCAGTTCTTGAAACACGAACATAACCTGCAAGAAAAGTTGTGCACTTCCTAGGGGGTGTGTTTGTCTCATTGTGTAGTGCATGGTGCCCGTGCCAGTGGAACTAGGAGATGGGTCTAACCTTGGGCAAGCCCTTGGTAATGTCCCACACTTGAGGACCCAGTTTGTGCGTTGTTGGAGGTGTGGTGCAAAACTTAGGGTGACAGGTCTGAAAGTCTTGCCCTTGATGTGCCCTAAGTGTGAAGTGGGGAAGGGGCTAGGGAGAACCCTAGATGCAGTGAGTGTGGTGCACAATAACAATGAAGGGAGACTGCAAGCACATGTGAAGTGTTCTCCTTGTTAACCTGCTTAGTAGTAGATTCATCTTTCAGTTTTGCTATTTTTTGCTCTTGTCTTTCTCTCCATCACCTTGTCTTTGTTTCCTTGTGGCTTTTTTAAAAATATATATATATAAGAATGAGAGAGGGAGTACAATTGGCAAGGCATATCACACCCATTTAATCACGGGGCGGTCGCATGCATTGAGATAAGAATGCGCGACTTTGTAGGTATTCTTTAATATCGACCTTAGCTCTCAGAGGAGTGGTTGACAAGAAAGGGTGATTACACCTTGTGAAGCAAGTGTCACTCATATTTTCTAAGAGCTCTAGACAGAAGGAAGGAAGGAGAGTAGCCCGCATCATTAACCTAGTCATAGCTCTACTGTCTATTCCTAGGTTGATATCAAAGAAGAGTGGGGGGAGATGGGCTTCCTCTGCTGTGGGTTTTTGGAGTAGCAGGAATTTGATAAGTCGGAGGTAATTACAAGTGGTCAAAAACGTTGGATCTGGGCAGGAAGAGAAGTCTACAAGGAAACGATTTATAGAAGGAAGTATATTCTCTAACCTAAACACTAAGCATTCATCAGGGCTCCTAGCATTTACATTATATATTTTTGGGAAGTCGTAATCCCCATGCAAGTCTCTATCATAGTCCACTCCATGCCTACGGGGGTAGGGCATGTAGATAGGATCATTGCACTCTTCGGGGAGTGAACTGCAAAAGGCGGTCCATGCATCAAAATTGGTGTCCCGAATCCTCCTCCGCCATTTCGGCCATGCCTCGTAGCCTTGGACAGTTTTGGGAACCAGATTGACCTTATCTTCCCAGTAATCCTGTGGCTCTTGTTGCCACCTAGTCATTATCATGCTCCTCTCTTCTATCCACTTGTTTGCAAGTTCATTAGCCAGATCCTTGATCTTGGCTAAGACTCCTAGAGGCAGGGCCCGGACCAGAGAGCGTGGGAAAGCAAATGAAAGCTCAAATGACCTTTTATGAAACTCTCGCTGACGCCAAATGACCAACTCTTGGGGCCAGTCTACAGGATGTGTATCACCTCTTAGTGGCATGGGCTCTTCAGGAAGTTGTCTTGGAATTGTGTGTGCTCGATGTTGGGCCTCCTCAGCTAATTCTTGTCTCCTTCTCCTTGCTGCAACTATACGCTCAGGCAGATGGGCATTTGCAGGTTCTTCCTGTGGGAGATCGGGTTGAGGCGGACTCAGCATTCTTTGTTGCTCTTCTTCATCACCTTGCTCGAAATCCGGACCCTCTTCGACATGTCACTCAACCACAGATGGGATGACTGGCAGTGGTGGTGGTGGCTATTCATGCTCCTCAAAACCTAGCTCCTTGAGCTCAGCAGGTGGAAAGGCCCGTACAGCGTAAGTAGCGGAATTGTTGCTCCTTAGTGATCCCTGTACTCGTTGGGAGCTCCTGCTCTTGAAGACCATATCTTAGAGCTCGGGTGGTTAGCTCCAACTTTCTTTTCACCTTTTCCACAGGATCATCGCTCTCAAATTGTGTGACATGGAGTACCGTGTTGAGGAAGGCCTACCGTTGTGTTTTAGTAGTTATTTCGGCAACTTCAACCCTGGCTTCTGCAAGCATTCTTTCGCATTCTGCCACTGCCAAGCGTTTGGTCAAGTCCCTCATCCTGTCAAAATTGTTCCTTTCCCAATCCATAGCTCTTTCCTCCATCCTTTTTCTCTCTTCCTCCAATTGGCTCGCCATGGTGTGGTCACTACCTGTTGCTGCTCATTTTTTAAAAACCACAACTGGTTCCTTTCTCTTAACTTCTGAGCCAGCTGCTCTTCAGCAATCCCTTTGGCTTGATCTACAATGCTGAGCCTTTGGTGCACCTTGGCCAGTACTTCTGATTTTTCCTACACCAGCTGCTCTTGGCTTTGGATCTCAGCAAGGAATAGCCTTTTTTGATTGAAAGCCATGGCCATGAGGGCCTCTACATCTTCCTAGGAGGTCTCCAGCGCATCTTGTAATCTTTGCACTTCATCTTGTAGCTGAGACTCCTGGCCCTTCACTCTTCAGAAACTCGATTTCACTTATTAATCTGTTTTGTTCTTCTAGCTCCTGCCACAACCGGAGCTCCGTGGTATGTTCTTGTGGTATAGCGGCTTCGCCTTCCTGAACCTCCTGTTTTAGCATTTCCACTTGAGTGACCTTTTGCTGTAGATCATTGTATTGCTGCACTAGTAGCTTTAGACTCCTTTTCTTTGCCACCAGGTTCTGCTCTTCGTCTTCCAGCCTTTGTCTGAGGCGCTTTCATTGTCCTGGGCTTCCTTTGTTTTTGCTACTAGCTGGTCCTATAGGGCCTTCATTTCTCTTCGTCGGTCAGCTCCCTGCCTTGAGACTTCTAGCCTAAGAGCAGTTGACGTTTCTTTTTCTTTTTCTAACTCCATCAAGGCCACTTTCTTCTCTTCTTTCACCTTGTCCAGTTGTGCCAGTAGCTCAGCCACATATGCGTCATAGTCAGTGTTGGTAGGCATGGGAGTATGGGGTGTGGTGGTTGATGCCTCCAGCCTTTGTCTTTTAGGGTCTTGCCGTGACTCTGCATCTGCGCGGCAGCGGGCCTTTTCAATCTAGTTTCTGGCACGATCTCGGCCACTTTGCTCACTAGCATTTGCACCATGTTCATTAGCTGTGCCGTGTCGAGGGGAGGTGTGGGTTGTGTGGTGGTTGCAGTCGTGGTTTCAGTCGTTGCAGGCACAAAAGAGGAAGGAAGTGGACGTAGTAGGGACTTGCCCTTGCCTACAGCCACTAGAGCTGCTTCCACACTTGCACTAGCTTCGGCTTTATGACAGGGGACTCACGGGTTCAAGCTCTCCACCCCCGTGGGTCACTTCCACAGATCTTTGTGTAGCCTCTGTCAACTCGGCCAGCTCCTTCAATCTCTGCTCTTCAGCTTCTTCTTTTGCCATTCTTTTCCTGTCCTCTTCTGCCTTCTTTGATTCTTCTCTTATCTTTGCAAGCTCTTCCTCCTCTTTCCTCCTTCTTTCTTCCTCAGCCCTCCTAGACTCTCTTTGAGCCCTCTTGATTTCAGCTCGTTCTTCTTTGCTTAATTTCTCTTTCCTTTCCTTCTGACTCCTGTCCCCTTTCTTTTGTTCTTCTGGTTTGCTTGCTTGTATAAGTGGCACCTCCTATTCTCCCTTGTCACTTATCGTTCTTTCGCTTGATTCTTCTCCTTCGTGGTGAGGTGGGCTTTGATGCGGTGGGCTTTGATGTGCAGCTTGCTCTTCCCTGACTCCAGCATCCTTCATTGCTTCATCTATGATGGCTGTCAAAACACCACCATATCTAATTGTGGCTGCCTTTGAGGCAGGTTTCTTCCTTGTGGAGCATGTGGTTGAGGCAGGGGATTCTCCTCCTGTTGGTGCTTCCATTGGAGTGAGAAGGGCAGCTGAGCTTTGAATGGTTTTCTGCACGAACCCATTCTAGTCTACCTCCTCAGGGACTCCTGCTGTGATGCTTTCTAACAATGGGACCCCGATCCTATTCATCAATGCATTGTACCTTTGGCCCGAGAAGAGTGTGTGGATCATCTTCGCTTGCAATTTCACTGCTGGATCCGGGATGTCAACCAAGCTGATTCCATCCACAGTGTGCACCTCTTCTTTCTTTACCCCCAGCATGGTGTAAACATCCCTTCTCGGCCGCCTCTCTTTCTTGAGTACGAGCCCCAAGGCCTTCTCTACGATTGCCGCATTGAGGGGCACTTCAATTATTCTTTCTTGCTCCCCTGTCCTCACTGTGATAGTGCCACAGTTCCTGCCCTTGTCAAAGTTCCTTAGAAATTCAGCACACATGCCGTAATCCATGGCCTGCCCAACCTTTTCCACATACTTGTGGAGGTGGCATCTGTCCACCAATTCTTTGACTGCACGTTCCTCCAAGATGGCCTCATCCAGGTTTAGCGTCATGTGCTTGAAGGTGAATTGACTGCATCCTCGTGTCTCGATGCTGATGCCGAACTTGGTCATCTCTTCTTCAGAAAATGGGAGTTTGCCCCCTTTTTCTTGTCTTGCCATGGTGGTTACCTGTCAACACACCATGCCAACATTAATGCTTAAAAATCGGCTTATTTATAACAAAACTCAATTTTGAGAGAAAAATGTATGTGTCAAAAATTGGTATACTTGCTTAGAGCTTGAATTTTAGAGATAGGCTCACAACATCAATTGCTATTGTTTTCCCTTTGCATTGTCTTCCATTGAGACTCAATTAATCATAACATTCTGCTAGATAGCATGACTCTCATTTTGCTGACTCTCATTTTTCTCTACTCTTGCTCCCATTGCTCCCCCCCATCTTGGATCTTTCAAGGAATCCTTCCTAGGATTAGCACAGGAAGTACAAGGCAAATGCTATTTTTTGTGGATTGGCTTACTTAGCCAAATAACCAATCATAGAAGCTTGGATTGTATTCGAGTTGGGCATGACAATCAAGAGCAGATGGTTGGATGGAGACTTGGGAGATGTAGGTCAAGACATCGTGAAAGAGATCTCCAGTATTAAGGCAGCTTGCAACATGTAATTCCTCCTCCGTAAGGAATTGGTCAATGTAAGGGTGAGCGAGTACATGGTTGCGGGTGATGGCCAAAACCCTAAACGAGATAGGTGCCACATAAGTAGGGTCATATTCGACGGTTTTAATTTCCTTGCGTTGCTCAGCATTGGTCATTATCCGGCAACCTTTTTTCTCCCATTGGATTCTCAGAGCAAACCACTGCTGCAAGAACGTGGAAGGCGAGCTTGCCATTTGTTGAGCTCTTGCAACTCGTGCTCAGGAACATAAGTGATTAGTCTTCTAAGGGCAGCTTGCTCCTTTGAGATTTCGTCGTTTGCTATCAGTTCAGCAGCAATTTTGGGGAATTTAGTGGTCATAAGTTCGTATTCTTCCCAAGTGCATGGTAATGCACGAACATCTGAAGCAAGTGTTTTGTCAAGAAGACCTAGGTCTAGTCTCTCATAACTTCTAGCGAATGTAGTGAAAGTTTTGTCCAACATCTTGATGCAGGTTACTAAGTCATCCCCAGAAGTCGCGTCGAGGTCTTTAGCCAAGGAAAGGAAAGGTCGTACCGCATAGGAAGGTTTAAGACCTGCTGGTGGGAATGGTGCAAATGGACTGGATAGTGGTGACTCCATCATTGGTGTCACAGGTGTGGCTTTGCACTCCGAAGCACTTTGAGGTGCTGTAGGAAGCTCTGGGGGAATGGGAGTTGTGTTGGGTTTTGAGTTAGTAGTCATGGGGGTATTTAAGTTCTCTGGATTAGGTAAGTCTAAGGCTTGTGGCATTTGCTTTGGTCGATAGATGAGCTAGGGCTTACTAGCCACAGTGGGCAATGCTTTGCTGACTATGCCCTGGGTACCCTGTGTGCAAGCCTCCCTTACTGGGGTGAGATTGCTTGTAGATGAGCTTTAAACTTGCCATTTTTAGGCACCCAAATCCAAGGGTTTCCCTCGTAGTATCCTTGTGCTCGCAAGAGATCTTTGGGGATCCATCGCGGCGTGGTTGTGTGTCTACGTCGATAGCGTCTAGACTGCCTCTTAGACTGTGATGGCTGATTATTTTGGCATTTAGAATCACGTTTGGGCGGTCTACCCGGATGTGGTCGTTGCCATTTTGGCACCCACATAAGCTTGGACTCCTTGGCCTTGTGAGCACTCTTGGTGGGTTTGGGCCTAGGGTCGAGAGCCTAGCATGAGGCCTTAGTTTTCTTCTGTTTAAACTTGGGCTAAAACATGGTCGTAGGGGTTTCTACCAGTGGCTTCATAATGGTGGAGGAGTTAGGACAGCCCTTGCTGAAAGTCGTCACTATACGCACATTGCCTATAGCAAGATGAATGCGGTTTAGGTTGTAATCCACATTACAGTTCGTTTGCTTCTTGAAAGTACGACCTAATAGTGACATATTACCGGCTCCTTTAGTGTCAGGCAACACATGGAAGAAAGTTGGTAAACTTTCAGACTCGATAGAAACGACTATTTTGCACTTCCCTAGGAGTGAATAAGCATTACCCCCAAACGAGGTGAGTTTGGCATTAGTGGGCTGTAGTTTCGGTTGACCAGTGCGTGTCCAATGGTCATGCGTCAAGAAGTTGTAGTCGGCACCTTCATCAATCAAGGCATCGAAAGAATACGTCGCTCCTACTGTGACTGTGATTCGTAGATATGCCGGTGCCACTGCTTCTTCGTCCTGATCTGTAAGGTCGGTTATAGTAGCCATGCAGATGTTCACTGGGGGTTCTAGCATGGGTGGCTCATGTAATGGATGGGAAGGAGGATAGTACTTCTTTATGCGGCTGCCATTAAAAAAGCCTCTTCCTTCGCCTTCAAGTGTCTCTAACTCAACATTCCCTGTTCTACCAATCATGCGTACTATGAAAGGCCCTAGCCCCCGAAACTTTATCTTCTGTTTATGTCCTTTTACAGAGCATAGCAGAATAAGGTCCCCTTGTTCAAAGTCTCGTTATTTGACATGCTTGTCAAACCACATCTTGCGTCGAGCCTTCTCACAAATCAGAGAGTGAGTGGCGAGGAGTCGAGTCTCCGTTAGGCGCTCTAACTCCGCTAAGCGATCGGTCCAAGCCTTTCTTCCCTCCCAACGCTCCTAGACTACTATCCTTAAGCTAGGGATAAAGAATTCTAAGGGTAAAATGGCTTCAGTTCTGTACGCTAGCCTAAAGGGCGTCTGTCCTGCGCCGTTTTATAAGCTGTGTGATAGACCCACAAGGCTGCCATTAGCTTGTTGTCCCAGTCACTTCTTAAAGTAGACACTACCTTTGTAAGCACGTTGACTAAGATTTTATTCATGGATTTGGCTTGGCCATTAGCCTGAGGGTAATAGGGAGAGGACTTTCGATGAATTATTAGGAAGGTAGAGAGTAGGTGGGAAATCACCTCATTAATGAAGTGCGTGCCTTGGTCACTTACAAGTTCGATTGGACAGCCAAACCGTGAAATGACCTGCTCCCACAAGAACTTTGTAGTGGTTCTAGCATCATTCTTCCTCATGGCTCGTGCCTCTGCCCACTTTGTTAGATAATCGGTTGCCACTATGATGTAGTGAGCTTGGGAATATTGTGTCGCGGGACTGATAGGTCCAATAAAATCGATGCCCCATTTTTCAAAGGGTTGTCGGGCTATGACAGGGGTAAACTCCATCTTATCTTTTCGCATAGGCACTTTGGTCCTTTGGCACTCATCGCAGTGCTTTACGAATTTAGCTGCATCGCGGAAAAGGGTGGGCCACCATAGTTGGGATTGTAGCACCTTTCGGGCTGTTGTGTCCCCGCTAAAGTGTCCTCCAGCGATTCCGCCATGTGCTTTTTTCAATGCATCGTGCATCTCGTGCTCACATACGCATCTGCGCAATAAACCATATTGTCCCAACCTGTAGAGTTGGCCGGCTATTAGTTGGTATGGCTGAATTTTCAGGATAAGTCTTCTCAGCCTGGCCTTCTCAATGGGTCTCTCAGGTAGTCCGCTCTCTAGCACTTGCACTATGTCATCAGCCTAGTACGGCATTAGATTAGCTTTAAAAAATTCTCTCTCGCTAGACAGGTTAAAGAGATGAGCATCCGGTAAATCGTCAGGTATGCCTTGTCCAGCGGCTTCTCCTGTGGGTATGCGGGACATGTGGTCAACCATGTAATGCTGCTTTCCTTTGCATACAACCACAGAGAAGTCAAACTCCAGTAGAAGGAGTAACCATCTAGCTATGTGTCCAGTAGCGCAAGGCTTGTTCACAAGATATACCAAGGCTTGATGGTCAACAAAGAAGACAAAGGGAGTGGTCAACAGGTAATGCCTAAATTTCTTTACCGCAAATACCATGGCCAACCCCTCCGTTTCTGTCGTGGAATAGTTCATCTCGGTCTCTGTGAGCTGCCTGCTGGCAAAACTCACTGGGTAATCTAAGTTATGTTCACCAGGCTGGCATAGCACGGCTCCAATAGTGAACTTAGAGGCATCTATGTGTACATGAAACGTTATGTTCCAGTCTGGGGCCCGTAAGATTGGTGCAGTAGTAAGAGCCTTTTTCAACTCCTCATATGCACGTTGGCATTCCTCGGTCCACACAAACACTATCAACAGCTTGTACAATGGTCTAGCAATTAGTGTGTAATTTAGTACAAAGCATCGATAATATCCAGTGTGTCCTAAGAAGCACTGAACTCCCTTGTTGTTATGAGGTGGCGATAAGTCAACAATGACTCTGACTTTAGAAAAGTCAGTGGCAATACCGTTCCTTGACACTACGTGCCCTAAGATGCATCCGTGTTTCACCCAGAACTGGCACTTTAAGGGGTTCAATGAGAGGTGGTACAACCTACACCTTTCAAAGACAGCTCTCACTTTCTCTAAGTGTTCGGCCCAACTAGAGTGTACGCATAAGTTGTCTACAAACACTTCCAGTTCGCACCTAAGCGTGTCCTTAAAGATAGTGCACATTAGGCGTTGAAAAGTCACAGGTGCGTTCATCAGCCCAAAAGGCATGACAATGTAGGCGAATACACCCCATTCCGTGGCAAAGGTAGTCTTATGCCTATCGTCGAGGTGCACTTGCACTTGATTATAGCCCGAGAAACCATCCAGAAAATTGTAGGCTTCTTTACCTGCTACCCTCTCAAGCATGTGCTCGGTGTAAGGTAAAGGATAGTTATCCCTCTTTGTAGCGGCATTCACTTTCTTGTAGTTCACACACACTTGAATTTTTCCATTTTTCTTCATGACAATCACGATAGGTGATACCCAGTCCGTGTGCTCGATCTCATATATGAATCCTACCCTCATGAGTTTATCAATCTCCTCTTTTACTGCATGGGCGTGTTTGGGATTCATGGGGTAAGGTCGTTGTTTCGTTGGCACTGCATCAGGGACCATTGGGATATTATGAGTCACAACCGTAGGGTCGACTCCCTTAAGTTCATCCAATGTCCAGGAAAATACGTCAATGTACTCTTGCAAGAGTGCAACAAGTTTGGTCTCCTCATCCTCCGTCAAGTCATCTGCAATGAATACATGCCTTGGCTTTTCACCTTCCCCAGCCAAGTTAACTTCCTTGACTTTGGCGGGGCCCTCGATCAGTTCACTAGTTTGGCCTTGTCTTTTTGCACCTAGCAGAATCACCACTCTATCACCCTTTTTAAATTTTGTAAATCGTTTGGGTAGATCCTGCGGTTTCTATTGCCTTTCTGCTTCTGAGTCCTTTGCTTGCTTCCTGGCCTCCTCCTTTAGCCTCCAGTGGACTGGCAAGTCTCCCTTGGTGCATTTGATTGTAGAAGGTTGTGGTATCTCGGGATCACTCTCGGTGCTGACCTCGGACTCTAAGTTAAACTCGCATCCCTCACTTGAGGAAGGTGTTTCTCCAAGGGGTCGTAGTTTAGTAGGTGCATCCGTCTTGAGCACTGGGATTACCCATGGTCGTGCCACTCCGGCTTGCTCGTAATCCACAACTCCCATGTGTTCTAGCCAGGATCTGTCACACTCCATTCGCATGACTCCTTTTTTGTTCTGACTGGTCCTTCCTCTCCTAGGCCTCGAGTCTGCCCTGATTTGTTCTATCACTTTTCCTTCCGTGTCATACTCTATTGTATCTATCTCTTCTTCACTCTCCTCTCACGTAGAGAGACAGTCCTCATACTCCTCATCATTAGATTCTTGTCCTTCTGACTGCTCATCCTCACCTAAGATTTCCTCTCCTATCTCCTTGTCATCAGTAACTAAAGCCCAGTTATATAACAAATTCAAGTTGTGGACCTTGGTCAATTTCCATCCTGGCTTAGCTAATAGATCACGTAGAGGTTTTATGTTAGCAGTCAAGTTGCCTTCCAGTTTATTGGTCAGATATTCTACGATTTCCTGAAGCTCTAGTTTGTTGTTGGGGATATGGAATGAGACTGGTTTGCCTGGGTTGAGTGAGTTTCCTGCCATCATGCAGAGTGGCACAATTGGCTCCTCAATTGGCATGGTTGCGGCTTTAGCAGCCTGCTGATATAGTTCTTTCTCATTCGAGAATGGTAGGTCAATGGTTGCCAAAACGTGCATCCAATCCCCCTCATCCTTAGGGCAAGGAATATATTTAGTGAGTGATCCATAGGGCTTGGTCGTTTGAGTATCACCTTTCAGTATAGCTGAGATGGCATCTAGGTCAACATGGGTCGTCTTCCAAGTGTCCATCTCCACCCTTACTGCACTAGTTCTGTTCCCTAGGAAAATCAAACCATTGCCCCAGTCCTCAATGACACACGCATTCCTCATCCAAGGTCGGCCTAATAGTATGTTGTAATCCACTCCCTTCATGACAATGAAGTTTACGCAAAACTGCACATCGGGAATCTTTACTGGCCGATTCTTTAAGACCCCGAATGGTCTTACCTTCATTCCATTTGCTAACGTGACATTAAACCTGGCAGTCTCTACAGGAGGGTTTCCCCATGCCTCTAAGACTGCATGGCTTAGTACACTAACACCTGCGCTTGTGTCTACAATTCCTTTTCGCATCATATCTCCTAAGGCTAGGATGGGTAAAACTGCATGCATTTCAGTGCCTTCCCAAAAAGCAATGATGTGCAAAGACTTAGGAATTGAGTGTAGAGTTAGACTTGGAATCTGTGTAACTGCATCATGATCTTGCGGATCAGCACCCGCAAGTCCCGTGTGTCCCTCCATCAAGTCTTTTAACTCCTGCCATAAGGAATGATTCTGCCTAAGCAGGTCTTCCAAGCTTAGAGTTACTGGAGTAGACAACAAGGTTGTGAGGAGGCTACTGGGCTCTTGTCTTCCCTTGAGGCTAGCATTTCTAGGCCATGCGTTCTGTCTGCCCTGGCAAGTTTCCCCTTGGCCTTGCTGCTGAGTTGCCCCCAGTGGTGCAGGTATGCTCACAGCTTGTGGTTTTGAAGGTGAGACTGGTGTGCTCATGCTGGAGAAATCGTCAATAGGATCTTCTAATATGGGTTCAATATCCTTGAGGTGCTTTTGGGCGTCCTTGACCCACTCCTTGACCTTAGCTATAGCCTCGAGCTGCTGTTTGGGATGGGGATATTCCCCTACCTTGGCACTCCCTAGCTCGGCTGTCTTAGGAGCTGAGGTCTCCGCCTCTGCGTCTGTGACCCTCTTTCCTGTTACTAACGTCGTCGCTTCCTCGATTTTAAGAGTTATCTTTGCATCGGTTCTCTTTTTCTGTCTCCTCTGGCTTTTCTTTCCTATTGAGGTTGCGTCAAGGTTACTCGGCCCTGGCAAAGAGATGCCTGCCTGTTTTGTTTGAGCTCGCGTCATAACATGTAGTGGGATGGGTGTATCCTCACTGTCAAAGGTTTCCACTCCAAAAAGCCCGAAAGGCATCCATGGCATTTTGGTAGAGCTGGTTAATGGCTTCTGCCTAGGACAGTCAGGAAACAGATGTATGATTCCACACTCTGTGCATCGGAGATCCGCTTTGTCCTTGTTAGCTTGTTCTCGTTCTGGGTAGCGTGATGAAATGTGGTCTGGGTGGCTGCAAATTCAGCATGTGATTGGATCTTGGCTTAGCCCTCCAAAGCCTCTGCCTCTTGCTCTTCCTAAAGCCATCACCGGCACCGACCGATAGTCCATCAGGACTGGGTTGCCCTCCTCATCATAGGATATGTACGGGTTGACATATGTTTCTTCCTCATTAGGCTCCTCCACAAAGTGAACAGGAGCATCGCTAGATGGGTGGGTTACAAAAGGCCCTGGTGGTCTGGGTATACCAGTTGGGTTTATCTCCAGCCTAGGTACAACAGGTCTTGAGTCAGTCGGTGCTAGGAGAGCTAACTGGGCTCCCCTCCCAACGAAGTATGGAGGGTTGTACTGCTACGCGTATGGGAATCTCCTCGGCATTCTGCAATGCACTGCATCATGCTCGAATCTACCGCAATTTGAGCACGGCCGAGATCTAGGATCTTGGCACTCAACTGGGAGGTGATTGCCGCTGCAATATATACATTGTACATGCGATCTCATAGGCTTCTTCACCAGCTCTTGCAACCGTGCAATCTCCATTCTCATTTCTGCCATCCCCTGGTCGTGGTCTACACTCTTTCCCTTATCCTGCACACTAGCAGTTGCTTTTTCCCCCGAAGTAGTTGATCTCTCAGGGTCCCTCTGGCTTGCACTCTCTCGGTTGGTAGTCCTCATGCTGCGTTCCCTAAGTTGATCATCTACGTGTATTGCCTCCTCGAAAACTCTAGCTAGCATGTCTCGTTGCAAGGTGGAGTTACTGGCCAAAGCCTTGTAGATCTCCTTACTCCGAATCCCGTTCATGAACATTGTAGACATTGCCCTCTCGGTAGGTCGCTCATTGGCAAGGATTCTCTTGTAGAGGCTACGCACCTAAGTGACGTAATCCCTAACGTCTTCCTTCTCCCTTTGACTGATATTCATCAACCTAACGATGAGGTTATCTGAATACCCTGCCTTTGAAAACCTCTTGATGAAGAGGCCCTTAAGGCTAACAAAGTTCGTACGTTCTGCGTCATCTAGACTAGAATACCAGGTCCTCCCCTTATCGCCTAAGCACAGGCCGAAAGCTTGAGCTCGCTGCGCGGGGTCAGTAAGACCATTTTCCTCACATACTTGCTCGAACTACTCCATGAAGCTATATGGGTCACTGCTAGATTCGTATCTAGCTAGTTGTTTTGCTACGATGGGGATTCTAGCCTGCCCTTTAGCCCCTTGCATGACTCCCAATCCCGATAGTAGCGTGGTGGCTAGGGCAGCAGCACTTTGTTCAGTGGACGTATTGTCCAAGAGTCGCTTTGCTACTAGTTCGCTCAATGTTGCCTGTTCCCTCTCTACATTCGGTCCAGATTTGGCCGCTCCAACTAGGTCTAGCACTCGTCTAGCCTCGTACATATCTACGTCTTGCTGTAGCCTTCTAGCCCTTTGCTCATGGTTGTAGGCAATTATGCCTTCTAGCACTCTCTTGATTGCTTTTCTCTCTTCTTCCAGGTTTGCTACCACTTCCTCTACAGGTTTGCCCTGGATCATGGTCCTAGTGAGTAGATCGTAGTTGTGAACCAGTTCCTGGACTGAGGTTGGAAATTCTCCTAAGTCTAATTGGTCCTCTCCTCGTTCGCCTCTTGATCCCGACATTGTTTCTGCTTCCAACTCCACGAGGTTGTCAATCAATCCAAGCAGCTCCGGTAGCGTCCAATCCTCTATATTGTTGCTTTCTGTGTCTTCGTGTCTTCTCCAAGTCCTACTAGTAGGGCACTTAGGCACCTGTCTAAGTCTTGGAGTCTTCTCCTACTAGTGGGTTCCTTAATGTTATTAGATATCCTGATGTGTTCCTTGTTATTTGAAAGCAGCTACAATTCTTATTCACACGTTATGCTTAGTGCTTTCGTGGTGCTTGGTGCGAAAATAGGCTTTTCTCTTTTATTGCAGTGCAAACTTAGTGGAACACAAGAGTGAAGTGCCAATGCAGAAAGCGTTTAATGCGAACTCCACTCTGTTTCTCTCCACATTCTTAGCCTGATTTGAGTTCTAAGCTTGGTTCCTGCCTATTCTATGGTCTTTCTGAAGGTCTGTGCTGCATTTTCTATTCTGCTCTAAGTTCGATTGGTCTCTGAGGTTCTAATGGTCAAACTGGGTCTTGGGGGTGTTTAGGGTTGTGTCATGGGGGTCAGGTCTATGGTGGCAGGGTCAACTAAAGGTCCTTATTTTTCCTTCTGGCAGGATGGTTCGATTCCCAGAATCGGACAGGGCTGGCCAGACTCTAGTAGTCGGACAGGGTGGTCTGAGTCCAGCAGTCGGACAGGGTGGTTTGAGTCCCTCAGTCGGACAGCATGGTTCGAGTCCCTCAGTCAGACGGTCCGATTTGGTCCGACTCCAAGACTCGAGTGGTCCGATTCTGGGAATCAGACCATTGAGACCTGGTCCGACTGCATTTAGCGGTAGGCGCGATTCGGACACGTTTCGATCGCACTTGATGCCTGCTACACACAATCACAAGAGACTTTCCAGATCTGATTAGGGCACTACTAAGAAGCACCAGACTCACCTGGAGCAGCACAAATCGATGGCACCCAGAATTGTGATAGCGCTCTCTCTTTCTGGTAACCAGAAGCTCTCTCTCTCTCTCTCTCTCTCTCTCACAAGGCTAATCAGTGAAATGAGGTTTGTCCTGGCCTCCCAAGCCTCTTAAGGTCCTTTCCTAGCACTGCAAAATCTTAAAGCCAGTTCCCTTTTCCCTATTTTACCCAGAAATTTGAATCTGGTCCCCTATTTCCCTATTTCCAGCAGCAGCCAAAACCTTTTGTTTTCTCTTTTCTTAACCTAATCTAACCTTAATCTTAGTGCAGCCAAAATGCAAAATAGAGATGCAGAATGGTAGTCCTATACCAATGCTTCCAACAAACCAAAATACTTACTTGTTTCACGGATTAAAACCTCCTAAATCTCCTAGCTATCTCGAGCATCGGTTTGGGATGCAAACCCTACTTCTATGCTAGATTTGATGCGTGCGGCGCTCAAGGCTCGATTCCGTCGGTCCCGGCAACGGAACCAAAATGAAGGGGAGCTACAAGCTCTACCCTGAGACCTACAGACTACTTATTGCTCAAGTGTTTCAAACCGAGCGGCCATGGCTACCTCTCACATAGCCAACGCGCAATGCCTACCTTACGGGTGTAGTGAGCTTACCTTGATGCTCGATCGAGTACCCTCCTCTTTCTTGCACACCGGTAGCTCGAAGATCCTTGAGGCAAGCTCAAGCAACCTCAATCCCTCTCCCATGAGCTTCATCCTCCATAGCCACGTGTGAGACAAGAGAAGAGAAGAGAAGAGGGGAAGATGAAGAGAGAAGATGGAGAGCTTCTTCTCCAAGATCCCTCACTCTCACACAATCACTCCCTCACTCCCTCACACTCTCTCAATCCCTCTCTCAAGCACAAGCAAGAAGGCAAGAAACAAGAGAAGAAGAAGAAGAAGCTTTGGCCACACACACAAGAATGAGCTTCTCATTCACTTTTCAACTTTATATACATGCCCTACTTTTCATGGGTGGTCATCCCCTTTTTTACATGGCCGGCCATTAGCCTAGGCCAATTTCTCATTTCCCACCGTTCTAGTCTATATCCTATTCCCAACTAATGCGTACAATTTGCACAGGAGTGAGCTTGGAGCTCTCTTACAAGGATTCGGGAGCGCTTTCACACTTAATGGTGTGCTTTTTACTCTTTTACTTTCCTTGGGCGACTCTACAACTTCCTGAGGGTCGTGCTCGTGCTTTTAATTTTTTCAGGGTTTGGTTACCGGTTAAGGCACCTTTTTCTTCCTTTTGTCCTGTGCCTTTTACTATTTTCTTTTTCCCATTTCCCGCTCCTCTGTGCTGCGATAAACAGAGTAGGACATAAATTTACAGTTGAAACTTTACAAACCCTAAAAATTGGTGATACAAGCTTTCTTTTGCCTATAGAAAGAGCTTGTTTCTTGTAGATGTTGGCAATGCATGGGAAAGCCTTTACATTTTAGCTAGATGAAATTGGATGTATTGATCCATCGACCATAGTTGCACCTACGGTGATCTTTACAGTACCTCATGTGCCATGGAATTTAAAGCCTATTCCAATACCTCATGCATGTTTGCCTAAGCTGCTGGAGCTTTTGAACGAGAAGATCAGGATGCAGATTTTAGAGCCCTTTTTAGCTCCATATTCGAATCGGTGGCTTACTGTTCCAAAGAAGAATGGTTTTTTAAGGTTTATATAGGATTTACAACCAATTAATAAGGTCACCATAAGGAATGTTGGATTAGGCTCGATATAGTGGATGAATTTACAGAAGCATTTAGACGAAATGCAATTTACTCTATGGGAGATTTATATTCACGATATGATTAGTTCCAGCTTGCATTAGAAAGCCGAGATATCACTACCATGAAGACACCACTTGGATTGGTTAGGATGTGTGTATGCTTCCATAGGGAGCAACTGACTCAGTGGCACATATGATGAATGCTATGCATAAAGTTTTGAGGGAGTAAATATTTCAGTTGATCTTACCCTTTCTTGATGATGTGCCAATAAAAGGGTGTGATATCCATGAGAAGAATGAAGAGCTAAATGAGTAAGGATGTAGAACACTTGTGGCTTATCATATTGTTGATTGTGACAGGATTTTGAGCCATCTTGAAGAAGTGCATTTGACTCTATCAAGAGAAAAGTTGGTTTTTGGAGTGGAGGAAGTATTAGTTGTTGGACACATGTGTGGACCATATGGAAGAAAGCCCTCACTAGTAAAGATTCATGCCATAAGCAGGATGTAAGAGACATGTTTGAATGTATACAAAATGAGAAGATTTTGGGTGCATGTGTCTTTTACTTGATATGAATTCCACATTTTGCTCATGTGGCTAAAAGTTTATATTAGCTCTTGAGAAAAGGGCAAACGTTTTGGTAGGGTAAACAATATATGAAGGCAATTCAGAAGTTAAAGAGCTTATCGATTTCAGCTCCAACACTAAAGAGAGCAAATTATGAGAATGGGCAACCTATTATTCTCACTGTGGACAAGCCCAATTGACATTGGTTGGGCAATGGGTCAGGATGATGCTAATGGGAATAGGTATGCCATTCGGTTTGGAGCAAAGGTCCTCAATGCATGGCAACAATGGTATTCTCAAGTCAAAAGAGAGCTTTGGGGTGTACTGATAACCCTTAAGTGTGATAGAGAGTATTTTATGGGAGCACATGTATTGGTAGAGACTGATTGTTTACCTCTATTGGGCATGATAGTAAATTGCTCAACTCTTGATATTGCCATGTTATAGTGGATTGCATATATAAATTCACTTAACCCTAATTTTCAACATACTGTAGGTAGAGGAAACCCCGTGGTTGACATGCTTTCATGAGCAAGGTTTGAAGATGAAGAGGAGTTGATGGAAGATGAAGAGGATGATATGGTAGGTGCTGAAAATGACTTTATGATAGTAAGGAATGAGTATGCAACTGCTGTTACTACAGGTACAATTGTTGTAATAGGGATTTCAACAGTAAGAAAAGAGCTTACAACCATAGAGAAGAGATGGACAGTAGAGAGAAAGCATCATCAGTGTTATGCTTCAGTGAGAACACAATTTTTGGAAGAGTTGTATGAGGATGAATGGCTAAAAATAGGCCAATATCTTAGCCTCATGACAAAGAAGGTTGAGTGGTCTGAAGATGAATTCAAAAGGATTAAAAGAAAAACTTATGGATTTTTCTTGAAAGACAGATATTTATGGAAGTATGCAAAGAAAAAGAGAGGAGCTCTAGTACCTGTATTGGGAGATAGGGCTTCTCAGCAAAGGTGATACACGAGTTTCATGAAAGCTTATGGGATGGACATAGAGGAGTTTGGGGCACATTTGCCAAAATTAAAGAGAAGTATTGGTGGCAGAACATGTATAAAGATGTGGAGCATTATGTGGAACCATGCACTGTCTGTCACATGTATTCCATGGTAAAGCATAGAGACGGACCTATCCATTGTCTACGCATTACAAACGGGTAGTTGACTTGGTTACTATGCCTACAAGTTTATGGAATATGAGATATCTTGTGCTTGCGTGAGAAGACTTGACAAATCAAGTGGAAGGTCGAGCTCTTAGTACAAAGAATACCCAAGCAGTTTGCAAGTTCTTATTGGAAGAAGTCTTTTGCAGATATGGTTGTGTTGGTAAAGTGGTTGCTGATAGAGGAGAATTGGATGTGGATGAGGCTCGTGACTTCTTTTCATGATTGGGTATCAAGCTGTCTTTAACTTCAGCCTACAATCCTGAAGCAAATGGCAAAAGTGAAAGAGGTCATCAACCTATCATTAAGGCATTAGCAAAGTCATGCAAGGGTATGATGAAAGAGTGGCCAAGAATGTTACCCTTTGCTTTGTGGGCTAATAGGACCACTCAAAGTGCAGTTACAGGGTATATGCTTGCTAAATTAATGTATGGACAACATCCAATCATGCCTATTGAGGAGACTATTTGTACTTGGAGTGTTCTACATGGGAAGAGCATTTGAATAGAGAAGAGTTGCTGGTCCTATGCATTAGACAGTTAGAAAGAAGGCCTGAAGACTTTGAGACAACCATGAAAAAGATGAAGACTACAAGGATCAATAACAAGAAGAGGTTTGACAAGTGACACAGACTTCGACCACTAGCTATACAAAAAGGAGACTGGATGCTAGTTTATGACAGCAGCTTGGAAAATCAACATAGTGCAGTCGAAAGATGGCAAAGCGATGGTTTGTTTCATATATGATAAGGTTTGGAAAATGAGTGGTGCCAGTCAAAAGATGGTAGAGTGGTGGTTTGGTCCATATGTGGTAAGGTTTGTTTTTGATAATGCTACCTATGCATTAATTGAGATGGATGGGATAGCTCTAAGAATTCCAGTAGTTGGAAAACATATCAAGCTCTTTAAACATAGGGAGTCTTCAGCATATGAGTTGAAGGAGTTGGATATTGAGCATGAACATGAGAATATGGAAGAAGAAGAGGTAGAAGATGAAGACATTGACATGGCAGAGGATACTTCTTCTAACGTTGCAGATCCGTAAGAATTTGGTACATGCCGGAGGATGTGCAGGTTAGGAGGGGGTGGATGTCATGCCACTACATGCACACAGTGTGAAAAACTCTAGAGTGCGGCTTTCTTATTGATCTAGAGAGCCAATGCCATATTAGTCACATTAATGTCAGTGTCCATAGTGTGGATGGTCCAAAAATATTAGATTTTTGGACAAGTTTAGCTACGTTTTTATATTCTAAATATTATCTCTTGTAAAAATCCAAGAACTATAGAGAGAATTGTAGATAACTTCTAGAATAGGATGACATGTAAAAGAAAATAGGTAGCTTTCAGCCATTTTGGGAGGATTTTATGTAAAAAGAGGGATTGGCAAAATTGCGTGACGCATGATCGTAGTTTTCAAGCAATGAACAACACTCCAAACTGAGAGATGAAAAAGGAGTGATCTGGCAGAATTCTAGCTAGGTGTCTTGCTATTTTACCCCCCTTTCGGAAGCATTAGATTGGCAGTCTAAGAAGCATAGAAGGTATTGTTTTATGCACGTTTTTGTCTACAAGAGATTTATCTTCTCATAATGCAGAAATAAATTGATAGGCTTTACCTCTGTGAGCATTCTTCTACATCTTCTATTTCTTTCAACCCCTTCTCTTCCGTCTACTCCTCTCCCTGAATCTCCCTTCACCCTGTTGTCTCTTACCTCTGTGGTAGGCTTTCGACTTTGAATGCTTGAAGCATATCCAACTATTGTGTAGGTCCCCAATGTCATTCCTTCGCATACAATTCACTAAGTCAACCCTTGAGGTTGGCTTAGTCATTAAACTTTTGAATATAAAGTACTTGTTATCATTGTCAATGGTTTGCCTAGGAAATAGGCTACCATGGAAAAATCTATATGTACAACTTTAGAAGATGAGATTCCATCCCTTGATCACTCTTAATGCCTGGTGTACAGACCATGTGTTTGAACCTATATGCACGGATATGCATGGCTTTTTTATGATATTTTGGGATATGTTGTGAATGGAAAAAAATATGTTACATGTTCCTCTAAATGAGTGGTTGGAGTTCCTCAAGCATCATTGAGAATTTAGTGTAAGACATGGGAACACCTTACTCACAAAATAAGGCACTCATCACCAGTCTTCTAGCTATAGTCATTTGCAAGTGTCAAGGTCTAGCTACACTAAAGTCTCTTACCATTTCCTCTATGGTCTTTCACATCTCTTTGACATTAGCTCTACATGTGTCTTTTTGAACCTCATGGTTATGTGTGCCTTGATGGATGAACAATCTCGACATTGTGCTTGATGCCATTAGATGACACACTACACACTCATACTTGCAAAGTAGTAGGATGGGGGGGTTCTTACAATAGAAGCATCCAAGGCTTCTGAGACCATCAGCTGACATTCTTGATAGCTAGTATGTTGGTATTAAGTTTTTCTAAATGGCATGTAATGGGACTTGATTAGTATGATTTACTCATAATAGGGTACCACAACTAGGTCATCCTACTTCGTAATCGTTTTAATGATAATGGAGCAAATGAAGAGTCTTATACTTGTTCATGCCATCGGGTTTGGTGAGCCAGAAACCGATCTGTGAGCATAATTTCTATTTAGACACTCTAGTTCTTCGACATATTTGCTTCAGCTAATAGTACAAGGGAATGCCATCAATGTTGACGCAAGCTTTTATTAGCAATGGCCATCTTACTTTTGCTCCATACTCTCCATTGGACGCATATTGTCTACTATCGATGGAAGCTCGTATGCCACATTGCCATCATACAAAACTGGGATCTCCTCCACACTCTCTATAATGCTTGTATTTTGAAGCAAGCGATGTAACACTTGATGCTGCTGACCCCTCGACGACATTATGTACTCAACCACACTTGTAGCATAAGAGGATGGCCGTATCCCCTCCTCTTCCACATTAAGTGTGATTGGGATAGTTTTGTTTTTTACAATGTCCAAGGGGGATGGTGAGGCTTCCACAGTGATTGTTGTTTTTTCAATGTTGCAAGGCTCTAGGTGAGGTTTATAGTGGGGGAAGGTTGCAATGTAGGCCCATTTCCTTATTTGATAAGATAGTCTTGCGAGACCAAGGTGTCCAGCACATGTACCTAGCTAGCCTCATGGTCATTGTTGCAATGGATCGGTGTGCTTTGTATTCGGCCATTCACATGGGTGATAGCAAGAACACGGTAGCCATTGCCATTGCAAATGTCCTCCTTCTTCAACATCGAGAACTGACTACTTGTGTAGTGCATAATAGGTTTGGCAAAGAGGGATGATACATATATGTGGACCTTGGTATTTGGTATACTGCTTGATGTTGGATCCATTTTCAAAGCTATCTACACATGTATGAATACACATGTAAGATATGGGTGACATTGAAAGACTTAGTGTGGGGGTGTATGTCATATATGAGAGAGAGAGAGAGAGAGAGAGAGAGAGAGAGAGAGAGAGAGAGAGAGAGAGAGAGAGAGAGAGAGAGAGAGAGAGAGAGAGAGAGAGAGAGAGAGAGAGAGAGAGAGAGAGAGAGAGAGAGAGAGAGAGAGAGAGAGAGAGGAGGATATATAAAGCAAGTGTGCAAGAGAGAGAGATAGAGAGAGGGAGGGAGATAAAGAGAGAGAGGGAGATAAAGAGCGCGTGTGTGTGTGTGTAGATGCAGGTACTAGATATGAGAGAGAGAGAGAGAGAGAGAGAGAGAGAGAGAGAGAGAGAGAGAGAGAGAGGATGTATGCATTTGTGTGGGGGAGAGAGAGAGCAAATGAGGGAGATAGAGAGAGAGAGTGTGTGTGTGTGGATTTGATGTGAGATATTAGAGAGAGAGAAAGAGAGAGAGGGGGGCAAGGTAGAAAGAGGGAGCCAAAGAGAGGGGGTGATGGAGAGAGAGAGAGAGAGAGAGAGAGGGAGAGGAGGGGCGACAGATAGGGAGAGGGCAAGGGAGAGAGGTGTACATACTTGTGGAATTAAGTAAATATTTCACAACTTGAGGGAAGGGGGGAAGCGATGTGTCATGGGGTGTGTGTGGCCTTAAGTAACCACTTTGAGATAGTAGAGCATTAAATGCATGTCAGATATGAGAGAGAGAGAGATAGAGAGAGTGTGTGTATGTATGTGTGTGTGTGTGTGTGAATGATGGAGAAAGGGAGTCAGATAGACACGTGTCGCATAAAGAGAGAGATGTTGGGAAGGAAGGGGGTGTTTGACACATTTTTCTTCACCAAATATGAGGGCATCGATAACCCCTTCTTTGTCGACAGAATGATCCCAATCCACATGTACTCTCTCTCTTCAACCATCTTGGCCCACATGCACACTCGCGTGTGCCAACAACCTCTTTCTTGGTGGCAAAATGATCTCAATCCACACGCATTTGCATTCTCTCTTCAACCCCTCAAACAAAAATCCATATAATTAACATATTAATATACTAATATATTAATAAATATACTTATTAATTGATATATTTATATAAAATACTCAATATTAATTATTGTTAGTATATATATTAATAATTAATATAAACTAATTTCTATTAATAAACTAAATAATATTATTTAAAGTAAGTGATATTATACAATTAAATAATTATAATAAGCCAATTGATATTCATGGACTATTGATATTGATATATAATAACTGATGGGACCTAAAACGGGCCAACACTAGCTCATGCACTAGCCGGACCTCTATCATGCGCTCAACAACCCCACGGCCTCGTGGCCAGGAGCGTTGATGACACATACATCATCTTCCTAAACATCTTGCGTTTGTATTGCGTCTCATACACTACAACAGAAACGAGGCATAGATGTGCATGTTAGACGCGCAAAGTTGGGCGCGTCTATCATAGCGTCTATAACTGCGTGTAAACGTGTGTGTAAATAGACGCGAATTGTGCGTCTATATATCCGCGCAAATAGACACTAATATAGACGCGCCAATAGATGCACAATTATTTAACCACCTAAAATTGCAATTCACATAATTAAAAAACCAAATTTAATAATTATTTAACCACCTAAAATTGATTCTTGAGCATGCACGTGTGGGCATGATAAAAACCATAGAATTAAGAAATATACACATTGAATCATTGAATTAAAAAAATAGAGTTAATGATTACTTGAAGTACCATTGGCATCCTCGAAGTGAGCAAGGACACCACAATCTTGGGTATTTCTCTTTTCATCTTTACATTGAGTTCGAAGATGTTTACCCTCACACTAAAGTGCATTGAATAATGTGCACTAGTCGTAAAAGATAAAAGATCAAACTAGACATGCTGGACCCTCATGAGGTGTTCAAATAACTAGACATGCTGGACCCTCATGAGGTGTATGTAGCAAAATATACTGGGTAGATGAAAGAGCCCTTAAGCTATGGTACACTTACTTGGGCCTTAAAACAAAGATCAGCATTACTCCTACTCTAGACTTGGATAAAAGTGCCAGTGAAGACTCGAGTGTTTTATGGCTTGAGACTCAATCTATGAATGGAAAAACATCACGTCCACATCTAGGTTCTATCCCACCCTTCAAGTTCAAAAAGGGAATGGGGTTTGGAATTCCTGGCTTTTTTAAAGGCAAGCCAAAACCATTGAATAGCTTGATGGAAGGCCCTCCCTTTTTCTATTTTGAAAATGTTGAGAACGTTTCCAATTCAGAGTGGGAGACCATCAAACGGCATTTTAATGCCATAGATCCAGAGTTCACAGACTCTAGATATTTTTTAGCATGCTTTAGGCTGAGGTGGTTATGTTTATAACCTTCCAGTAGATGGAAGAAGGTTGATCCTTCCCCCTGCTCCCATGACAATCTTTGAGGTGCTTCCGAAAACAAAGAAGTATTGGCCCCCATGGGATCCGAGAGAGAAGCTGAATTGCATAAACACACGGGGTGCCCCTAGCACTATATGTGGATTGATCAGAAAAATATTTTCTTCCCACAAAGAAAGCAAGATACCTTCTTATCTTCAACATGAGATTGTCCTGGCATGCAAAATATGGAACTTGGTTTGGGTCAACCCAGGCCAAGCTGCCCCACTTGAACCCCATGAGATTGAGCTGGTGCTTGGATATGATCGTGACCACACTTGAGGCTGCTCTACCCTTTCAGATTGGTATGATGCATTGGGCAACTCATTTCAGGTCAATACTATTGTGTACAGTCTTTCACCACTGAAAGAATTATATCCGCAAGGTTTAACAGTTCTGTCCTTATTCTCGAGCCTTGGTGGGAAAGAAGTGGCATTGCACAAATTGGGTATAATTTTGAAGGCTGTTGTTATTGTGGAGATCAATGATAAATGTAAAAACATAATAGCCAGCTAGTGGAACAAAACCTTCCAAACATGCCAATTTCAAATGGAGGATGATGTTAGAGATCTTACTGATGATAAGTTGGCTGAGATTGTGGATGCAGTGGGAAAGATTGTGGATGCTAATTCATAGCATGAGTAGATTGATGTAAATCAGTTGGCTTGTGCATATGCAAGCTATTCCAATCATGCTAAGGTGCACTTATAGCTCACATATCTTTGATTGATTGATGGATAATATGCCTTTCTCTATCTCTTTCGTGTACACCTTCATTGCATTATCTTTCTCTTGCTAAAAACCATTTGTGCTTTATCCACCTATTGATACGTAAGTGGGGTAATATGCAATTGTAAGTGGGATGGTCTAGTAAGTCACTACATATATATGTGCCAATTGACTTTCCAATGTGTTATCTCTTATCCTCAAGCTTTGTTATATATGTCACCACATAGGTCAATTGATTCCCTAAATGCATGCATTGATTTCTTAAATTGTTTCTGCGTGTCTGTACACGTGTGTAATAGGAATTATCTGCGCATATACACGCGCTGACAGACGCGCCACACAAGTATAGAAAAATTTAAAAAAAGTTGTGGCTTTCGTTTCAAACCTATGCTTTCCTGCGTTTTTTGCATGTTTTTTGCAGTTCGAGCTCGACATCACTACTCGTCTCTATCTATCACTTCATGAAGACAATGAGGCAAGGAAATAAGAGTAAAAAGAGGATAGGAGGAAAGAAAATCCAAAGAGTAAAGAAGAAGAACCAAACAGCAAGGAAGAGAACAAGATTGAAGCAACTTACCAAGGGAAGAGAGAAGGAGGACAAGGAGCTTGCAACCTAGCCACCACCACCTGTTGGAACAAGCAAAGAAGGTGAGTTCTTCTTCTCTCTCTCAATCTTGTTTGGTTTCTCTGTTTGTTTGTCTCTCTCTTCACATGCTGGAACTTGTCATCTATGGAGGTTTTTTAGCTTTGTTTTTTAAGCAAGTTTAAGAAGAAATGGTGCGCTGTGCGCGTCTGTCAGCGCGTCCAGATGACAGTGTAGATGCGGCTATAGACGCGGAAATAGATGCGCTGACAGACGCCCACAGAGACGCACTGATAGACGTAGACAAAGACGCAGGTATAGACGCGCACAGAGACGCAGGTATAGGCGCTGTATGTAATATGTTATATCTGCACAGGGTAATATGATTTTTCTTGTGTAGATGTGGAATCCTGGATCCTCCAGCACCCCATTCAACAAGGAGCAATTCATGGGGGAGATGACCAATTATCTTGGTCGCCCTCCCACTGCAGATGAGGTTTTCAGTGTGATGTCTGGGATACCTATCACATCTTTGCCTACACAAGGATCAGCTGAGGTACATGGATCGGCCGAAGCACGTGCATCTCTGCAGAAGCACGTGTATCTACAGAAGCACGTGTATCGAGCGAGGTAGAGGGTAGCGCATGTCGAGGGAGAGTGGTGTGGGAGGTCGAGGGCTTTGTGGGGGTTGCTTAGGTGGTGGCTCTCGCTCACCCTCGCTAGAAAATGAGAGAGGTGAGCCTCCACAAATGTACTGCTCTATCACTGATGTTGGTGGTATCTTGCATGACTTTGAGGGGAGGGAAGTGATAGCCTACTTGAGGAGTGTCGTGCATGCCACATACAAAGATTGCATGATTCCCTTCAAGCACCAGAAAAATGGTTTGTGGCAAGAGGTGCTGCAGACAGTACATAAAAGGTACCCTAATCCTAAGAATTCACGATTCTCAGATGATTGGGGACGATCAAAGGTGAGAGACATGCTTCATAACAAGAGGTCTCACCTTATGACGCGCGCCAAGGAGTCATTGCAGAGACAAGAGCAGGGGCGCCCTGGATATGGCCAACCACCCAATTGCCACCGCAAGGAGTGGAAAGAGGCCAAGAAGAGAGCAACGGAGAAAATGACAAGTCGCCAACATGCAGAGGCGCAACGTATCCAGATGGCAACTATGGGATCGCGCATTATGGATCCGTGGTAGTGATGATGATGCCTCTTTTGAGGAGATATAGAGGAGCCCCATGCATGCATGCCTCCCCTTGGCTTGTAATTTTCATTTTTGATATGTATTACTTTCAGCTAGTGCTTGCGACCATGACGTCACAAGTACTAGAACTCATAATGTAAAAACGTTTCATCTATATATATGAAATTTCGTGTGCTACATACATTATTTTGTTTTCAGTATCCAATCTTCGAAATAATCTTTCTCTGTTATCCCTAAGCATACAATTTGATGTTGATGGGGGAAAAAAAACCAGAGAGCATGTGGCTTTGTAGGCCACATGCTCTCTGGTTTTTTTTCCATACCTCTGTTTTGCGTGTCTATCAGTCCGTCTAAATTGCAGGATAAATGCGCGTCTATTTTCGTTAAAAACTTTCAGAGTAAATGCGGTTTTAGATGCGTAGATACACGCTTGTATAGACGCACAATATGAATATGTCCACTTTTTAAAAATATGATTATATATTTACGTAGCGTGTTTATACGCGCGTCTAAAGGCGCGTCTAAGTGTGTGTGTAATGCTGATCATAAGCACGCTTTTAGATACGATTTTGTAGACGCACAAATAGATGCGTTAATAAACGTGCCTGACATATTTTTTTCACAATTCAAATATTGCTTCTACAAGCATGTTTATGAACCCTTTTTGTTGTAGTGATAGTCCAACTCTAACCCAATTAATACTCCTCAGAGGGAGTCCCAGCACATTGCAAATAGCACGAAGTACAAACATAGGAGGTCCTCCCACGGCTGACTGCCGCTACCTCACTGCGACTCTCCTACATCTTGGGGATTGGCCCCTCGATGCGTCGCTAAACATATATAACACTTCGCACATAGTCCTCTCAAGGTACCAATTATTTCGTTCCAGGATGTACCATACCTCACTTTACTGTCCCCTTAGGCCCAACGCCTAGCCTACAGCTTGGGACAACCTTACTCACTCAACGTTGGTCACGATCTAGAGAATACAGGTGCTATGCATCTAGGAGGTATTGTCTGATACCTTTTATCATTTTATGCTTCATGCAAATTGTGAATGTCCATGTGCTTAAGCAAAGAAACATCAGCATCGTGGTTAGTGCAAAAGCATTCTTTCAATGAATTTCTCTAACGCGTAATTGCTACGTTGCACGAACCTAGCACCGAGGAGACCTCGTGCTACTAGATCCTTATTTTAAATTAACAACCGATCTATATGATATGCATAGATGAAAACAATTAGCCTTTTCTTTCTCTTAGCACTTAAACACCACTCTCATTCTCTTTACCCCCTCGTCGTTTAGATTGTGCACAATGCATATGTTTAGGGTAATATTTTCCATTTTTTTGTTGTATGAAAAGCAATAAAAACTCACTAAAACATAAAGGTAGGGCTGAACTGAGGCTAAACCTCATACTTCAGACTCCCCATACATACACAAATGTGAATCTTATTTTTTTGTATTTTTCGCACACTCAAAACTTAATTTTCTCTTATTTTTACATATATTTCCTATTTTTCTTATATTTTTTGCAATATTAAATAACTAAAAATACAAAATGAGTTGTGGGCTATGGCCCTTAGGTTCATTTGCAACAAAAACACAAATTTAGTTGGTATGTCTTATTATATTTTCCATTTATATATCAAAAACACCCAATTTTTCCCTATTTCGCGTGTTTTACGGGTTTTACACCATTAATTTTAGTCACAACACTTATGATTTTCTGATTTTCTGAGCATAAACTGATCAAACTCATAGCAAACAATAACATAATGCATAATCATCCCATGGGAACAACTACTCATGAAGCAAATTGCATAAAACATCAATTTTGTTTGTAAAAATGAGATTACCGTTCTTTGCGGGTTTTTATTTGCCATGTCTCAGGACTGATTTTCAGCAGCCATTAATGCTCATGACAGTCCACAATCAGCAATCTTCATTCCTCTTAAACCACGGAGCAATCCGGTCTTCTTGGACAAGCATCCGTCATCCATTCTTCTTCTTCTTCTTCACCGCATGAATCTACCCTTAGGAGAGAGAGAGGGAGGAGAGAGAAATACTGAAATCAGAGATCTTCATAGAGATCACCATTTGAGGAGCGAAGACAAGCGATAGAGTCAGCAGGGAAGGAGTAATTTGGGGGTAATGTCGATTGTAGAGGTTACATTGAGGCTGCCATCTCCATCCCCAAGGATGGAGCACAAAAATCGTCGCTGATCTGCCCACGCCATCCTCCTCTCTCTCTCCTCACGTTTTTTGCCAAAAGTTTCATCTTGGCATAAAATGCCCCTAGCCCCCAAAGGCCACCACTCAATTTGGCCAAATTTTGGTCCACCTCTTCGTATCTTGCCCGGTTTCTTGGCTCCTTCCCCGTTCGGACTCCGAATTGAGCTTTGAAAAATCCTGGGCGTCCGGTTTGACATCCTGCATTGGCCGGTAACTCTTGACAACCCGCACGGCAGTTTGAAAAATTATCAAAAATCACCAAGTGTCGCTCAGGCGCCTTTAAAGCACTTTGACGCTTAAAATCGTCCTAGATCGAGCCGCCGCCTTCGATGTTGAATATTTTTCCCTTGATATTCGTAATTTTTAGCTGTTTTTAAGCACTTCTCGGCATCAAAATTCTGCTCTCAATAACATATTAATTCATAAAGTAGTTGATATTAATATTGACTAATGGATACATTAACTAATATCAAATAACTAATTAATGAATAATCTCATTGATATTATTTAGTTCATAAACTAATTAACTAATTAATAAACCAAATAGCGCTATTTAAATATTTGTTTATATATTCATTGGTTTTAATATTAATTAAAAGTTAATTAACAAGTTAATAATTATTGATAAACTAATTGATATTGTTTATCTAAATATTAATTAATTTGTACCACTATTTATGTATACTAATTATTATTAATAGCCTAAATTATTTATACATGTATTGGTTTATTTTAATATCAAGTAAGTTAATTAAATTTTTTATGTATTAATTAAATAATAATTTTAATATTGATACCTTAATTAAGTAATAACTTAATATTAATCAATAAAGAATTTACAACTATTAATTAATGATTAATTTTCAAACAATTAACTTATTAGCTAGTTAATACAATTAACTACTAATTAACTAATTACTAAGTAATAAACCAATTACTAATCAATATTCATTATTTTTCTTAACTATTATTAATTAATGGATTGACTAATTTTAATATTAGAGAATAAGTTAAGTAAAAGTTATTTTAATTAATAAGTAAATGTATAGTTTTAATTAATAAGTTTTTTAAACTGATAAGTTAATGAATAATTTTAATTAATTAATAAGTTATTTTAATACTTAATAACTAATTAAATAATTTATGGTTTTACTAACTAATTAATTAACTTAAGTAAATGGAATACTGTCAATATGAAGTAAGTGATATTAAAGAATTAATTTATTATAGTAAATAATGGTAAATACTAAACTAATTATTTATTACATATTTAATAATTAACTTATTAATAAGTTAATATAATTAACTATTTTTAACTAGTGTATTTACTAAATTTAATAAGTTAAGTAATAAGTTATTTTAAATAATAGTTTTAGGTAATAAGCTATTTTGTAATTTTAATTAACAAGTTATTTAAACCAACAAGTGAATTAATTATTTTACAAATTGGTTAATTTGATTATTTTACCAATAAGTTATGTAATTATTTTACCAATAAATTATTTTAACTAATTCATCATTTACTTAATAATGAAAAATAATTGATCAATTATTTTAATAACTCAATTAATTAACTAATGATTAATTTTAGAAAAATTAAAAATGCACTCACGAGTTGAGAGAGAGAGAGAGAGAGAGAGAGAGAGAGAGAGTTTGTGTGTGTGTGTGTATTTCAAAGGGGGGGGGGGGGGGGGGGGGTCAATTTAGTTAGTATTAGTTAATTTAGTCAATTATCATTAGTTATTTATTTAGTTAGTAATTTAGTCAATTATTTAGTTAGTAATTACTATTGTAGTTGATTAGTTGATTAATCATTAGTAGTTAGTTAGTTTATTATTGAGTAATTCACTAATAATTATATAATTTAAATTAATACTATTTTATACTAATTAAATGATACTCATAATACTAATATAATTGATTATTATTAATAATTAATTTCTTATTAAATAAATAATACTAATCTAATAACTAAATCATATTAAATAACATGAATATTTATAATTACTTTAAAAATGATTAATTGATTAATAATAATAATAATAATTTAGTTAATAATAGTTATAAATAATTAAATATCTATTATTTAAAAGTAATAATTATTTAGTTATTAATTAAATAATACTATTTATAATTACTAAAAATTAATTATGAGATAATAATACATAATATTAGATCATTAATTAATATTAATATTTTAATTTAAAATTAATTAAAAATAGTATTTAGTAATAATAAATTAAATAATAACTATAATTAGTTAATTATTTAATTAATAATTAGTAATAATTATTTAGTTATTAATTAAATAATTATAGTAGTGGTAGTAGTACTCTAGTAAGTAAATAATATTAATTAATAATGATACTTATATCTTTTCCCTTTTAGACAAACAATTTTTCCATGATAATAATAATTAATATTGAAGAGATAGTTAATATTAATATTTTAATTAAATAATATTGATAATATTAATCTAATAATTCAATAATACTAATCAATATGATAAAAGATCAATAATTAAGAAATAGTAATCTAAATAATACTAATTAATTAAAATAATACTCTATATGTATGTATGTATGTATGTGTGTATGTATGTATGTATGTAGAGGTACGCAGAGAGAGCATGGGACTTTTGGAAATTTTCTTCGCTCGAAAGGGAGTGAAGGGGACTTGTTGATTTTTTGTTCGCCAATCGACAGTCCCTTCTTAGGTGAAAAATAAAACCACAAATCTTTTTTTAGCTTTTTTCTTTCCATTGCTCAAGAAGGGGCTACTGGTGACACCTTCTTGGGTGAAGAAAGCCAGAAGTGGACTTATGGCTTTCTTTTTCGCCCAAGAAGGTGCTATTGGCAACGCCTTCTTGGCAAGAAAAAAGAAATTATAGCATGCTCTCTCTCTTCTCCTCTCTCTCATCACTCTTTTACTCTCTCCCCCCATTTTCTCTATTCTCCAACTTGTGGATTTTTTTTCACCTGAAGAGGGTCGTCAGTGACCCCTTTTCAAGCAAAAAGTAAAGCCACAAGGGGACTTGTGACTTTTTTCTCTGCTTGAGAAAGAACCATTGGCATCCCCTTCTTGAGCAAAAAATAAAGCCACAAGTGGACATGTGGCTTTATTTTTCACTTCTTGGTAGAGTAAACTGCACATGTCACACGCTCTCTCTATCTCTCTCACTCCAAGAAGGGGTCATCAACAATGATGAGAGAGATAAAGAGTGATGAGAGAGAGGGGGAGAGTGTGTGATAGCATGTGATATGTGTACTTTACTCTCACCAAGAATATGTTGCTAGGAGCCCCTTATCAAGCTTGGGACTTGTGACTTTAATTTTATCATGATAAAGGGCTGATAAAGACCCCTTTTTGGTGAGAAAAGATTACACATATTGCATGCTCTCTCTCTCTCTTCCCCTCCCTCTCTCTCATCGCTCTTTCTCTCTCTCTCTCTCTCTCTCTCCTCCATTTTCTCTCTCCTTTGCCTATAAAGGGACCCTCCCTTCTTATTCACATTGCAAATCATTTTGACGACCCTCGGTATGTGGTTCTCTCTCTATCTCTCCATCACTCCACTTTCTCTCTCATTTGTCTATAAAAGGATCCACCCCATTGCAATTCAAGTTTGTGATTTCTGTCCCCTACCCTTAGTATGGCTCTCTCTCTCTCTCTCTCTCTCTCTCTCTCTCTCATCTTTCTATCCCAATTTTCTCTCCTCTCTCTCTCAGTCTCTCTCACACACACACACACACACACACACACACTCTCTCTCTCTCTCTCTCTCTCATCCCAATATGTCATCTCTCTCTCATGCTTTAACAATGCGGACGAGGAAGGGAAAGAGAAAGCTCGCAATATCAGAGAGTGATACTGATGAGGAGAGTGAAGGCCATCAAAGCGTTGAGTCTTTTAGTGCACAACAGGGGCGTGGCCCATGCAAAGCAAGAAGAAGTAAATACAAAGGATTGAAAAGGAGTGCGTAACATAGGCCGACTGGCAAGACTGCTCTCACAATCACCTTTGCTAAAAATGTATTGTGCAAGCTTGCATTGAAGACCAGTTGGAAACATTGACAGTGAGTACTTATAAGAGATGGTGAGATGATATTGATTATCATTTTTATTTCTTTACATTGATGTGGGTATTACACTTTATTGCTTCATGTAGATGCAAACATCCACCCCTTTGCCACTTTGAGGCTTAGATATTGATGTTGGCATTCAAATTGAAAGTCCAACAAGGTTTGTTTTCATTGTGTATAATATTTAAATATTATTAATGTGAGCACTTAGATAGATCTTCTCTAAAGGGTTGAACTAATTGAGAATAAGATTTGAGATTTTCTAGATGACAGTTGTTCTATTGTGAGACTTGTAAAACTTCATGACATAATAGTCTTTGATGAAATATGTTAAAAAAAAAGGTGACACGTGAAACGTGAGTAGGTGTAGGTTTCTCTTGTCTAGAAGGCCTAGTTCGCTTTCTATACATCTTGGGCTTGCATTGTTTGATTGAAATTTGAGGTAGACTATGCAAGTAGTGTTTTTGACTACTAAGTGATTGTAGATGACATTATATCAAAGATTTGGAGATCTGTGATAGTTTTGAAGTAATTTTTGTTTTTTCTGGATGTTTCAGATGGCTAGAACTAAGGCCATGGCATGGAAGACAAAAGTTGATCCTAGAGGTCTTGCTTCAAAGATTCATCGGTCCTCCAAGCCTTCCAAACTTACAAGGAAATCAAAGCCAAGGGGAATGTTTTTAGAGCATATTAGATGCCGAAAGGAGATTAAAAGTGCAATGAAGGCTCTTGATAATGCAATTCCAAAACTGCCTTTTCAAAGACTTGTGAGAGAAATTTGTGACAAGCATAGTCTTGATAGTTTTAGATGGACTAGGATAGCTCTCAATTATATTTAAGAGGTTGCATAAGATTTTCTGATTGATTTTTTCCAAGATTCTTATATCTGTGCTGCTCATGCACATAGGCTTACACTTATGGATAAATACATTATAATTCTTAGGAGGTTGAGATATAGGTTTTCAAAGGTCCTTGAGCCAGTCTCCCTTTTTTATGTGAAGGCTTTTAATATTGTAAATGTGCCTCCATATAGAATAAAGAAACATGATCCAGGTCCCAAGGTTGAAGATGTCACCCATGAAAAGGACAGAAGACTACATGAGAAAGATGAAAATGCCACAAAAGAGCAGGTAGATAAATGGAGAAAGTATGAAAGAAAGGAAGAAGAAAATGAAGCAAAGCAACTCGCGTCTTTTGGAGAAGAGCTACCTACCCTTCTTGAAAAGGCTGACCCTAAGGGCTTCAATGTCTATTGCTTTTTACCTGGTGATATTAACAAAAGATTTGATATGGTATTTTTTAACTCTGATTGTGTTCAAATCCTCAAGAATAAAATAAGAGAAGTAAATGACTCTATTCTTCTTACTGGGATGAGATATAGTATACCAAAATTTGTTTTTACTCACTATATTTTTCTAGCAAACGACTTTTATGTTGATGCTTACTATCTCCATCCCTTTGCTAGGTGTGTAATGTATGAGTTCCCCTTTGATATATAACAAAAAATTGAGGTTTTTGATTCATCTATCTCATAGTATATGAGGTGTGAGCTTAATGGAAGTGCATTTGATCATTGGTTCAATCCAATTGACTTTGAAACTTTGTAGGTTCTTCTAATTCCATACAATGAAAAGTAAGTAATTTGATATTTTTAAAGATTTTATGAGATATTGTTTTGCTAGATTATTGAAATATGATTATTTTTAGTTCTCATTGGAGTCTAATTGGAATAGATGTGTGGAGAGGCAATGTTTCCTCATCAATTCCATGAAAGGAAGGCATGGAAATGCCAACTTGTAAGCTATATAATCTAGGGTCTCTTTGATATTTTGATCTTTTTTTAGCAAGTACTCTAAATTTTTTTTGGCAATTACTCTAAATTTTATGTGTTTTTGGTATAGAGCTATAAAAAGATTGATTGAAGTGCTAGAGAAAAAGCCTCCCATGTGTTTTGATTTACTTGCAACAATTTAATATAGACAAGCTACAGTAAGGTCATGATTAATATGGTTGGAACATAATAAGAAAAATTATTCTATAAAGTACTATAAACAAGTTTCATAGTTTTACTTCAAATTGTTGATTGCAATGTCCTCATCAGGATGATAGTCACTCTTGTGGTTGGAGAGTAATTGCAAATGCCAAAATATTGGTTAAGTTTATTTATCTCAATGATGATAAACTTATAATGGTAATGTAAAAGATACTAAACTTTAAGATAAATGTTTATTTCAAAATAGTCCATTGATGATAGTAATATAGTCCATTGTAAAAAATAACAATGTACTAAAAATCTTTTCTTACAAATGTATGATAGTTTACAAGGGATTGCTATACAAGTGAGCATGTTTGGTATATAAGAGCAAAGGTCATAAAGTGCAGAATGGTCAATTGTATGTAACCGACAAGAATGGACAATAGTGGGGGCTTGGACATTGAAGGAGAGGAGATGCATGTAACTACAACAAGTGAAGTTATGCTTTCAACACCCAAGGCAACCAAAGCATCAAAGAAAGGCAAATGGACTCCTAGAGACAATGTCCCTTCTCCTAAGAAAAGTTCTAAAAAAAAGAAGTATCTTTGCCTCATTGCTTGTAAGCCCTTGTGTGTATAAGTCATGGAGATGGTTGATAAAAATTTACCAAAAAATTTATACATGTATTTTATTTTGATAGTAAAGACATATTTTCTTCAATATCCTTGCATTGTATATTCTTCTCTCTCCTCATTGATATCTTTAAAAAAACATGTTACAAATATTTATTAATAAGGAGAAATAAAATCAGATATACACCTAAGTGGATATAATATAATATAAAAACTTACTCATTTGTTAATAAGTTGGATCACAAATGAGTATGGTAGTTCAATATCGTCATTTTGTAAATCCATCCTCACTTGATGTAGCGTTCATGATGATCTAGCCTTTAGGATTGCCATAATATCCTCATTGTACCAAACATCAAGTTCCACTATAGGATATTTGCTAAAATTATCAAGATTTTGGTCTAAAGCAACTAGTAGACTATCATCAACAGAATGCCATATGCTATAATAAAAGATAAGGATGAGATTTTGAGTAGTAATCATACATTTACAAGTTATAAAGTCTTGATCTATCTTACATATAATTTTTCCTTTTGTCCTAGTGTCCCATCCCTCATCAATAAATTGTATAACATGATTATATGTTAGTCTCTTTATTGAAAGCATGGCCTTTGATCTTCTTATCTTAGCATTAGAAAAGAAGTCAACAAATATATTAATAGGCATGGACAAATTAACTTTTCTTAGTCTACTTGATTTATTAGGTTTTAATGCTCTCTATATCTCAGAAAATATTTTACATCTATTGCTCTCACTAGTAGCTGGACTTGGCCAAGGCCACTCCAAGCTTGAAAAAACCGGCAATGGAAGGGGGGATATTGATCCCCATTGGCTATGTTGTTGCATGGGGACAATATAAGAATGGTCATAGAAGAATATTCCATTCTCTGCAAGCTCTATTTTATTCCTACCTTTTACATCTCTTCTCCAATCAAGCCATGCATCATATCAATAGCATCAACAATAGACCTTGACTGGTTTCCATTTCCTAAGATTAGAGGGATAAACATCTACAAGACAAATGAAAAAATGTTAAAATGGAAAACCTTAAACCAAGTCCAAAGAAAAGAAAGACTTTAAGAATCAAATCCTTACAATTTGGTCTATGTATTGGAAGATTTGAAGTTCTAGGTTCCAAATATAGCTCTCTACGCATAAACACATGTTGCACCAATACCTCTTTTATGCTATTATTATTTACTTTAAGCTTGAAATATCGGATTCTACCCTTCCAAGCAGAGATGAATGAGCTCTCATATATTCACCTTTTTCCACGTTTTGCATATTGCATGGTGATCCAATTGCCTTTGGTAATGATTGTAGGAATCTATCTTTCATCTTTTTGGAATGAGTTAAACATTGATAAGGATGTGATTTGGGAGCTTGGATGCCTTGTTGAAGGTCGAAATTTTGTATCCACGGCACAGAGAGAGAGAGCGAGCGAGAGAGCGAGCGAGCTAAGCTACCACAAAGGAGGGAAAAACACGAGAGGGATAAAAGAAAGGAGGGAAAAAAAAGTGCCAAGCTCTTTACAATTTGAATTTAGATGAAACATGTCATTATCATTAATTCAAAACATATCATTAAATAAAAGTGGTTAGGAATGTATATCATTAATGCAAATAATGTCATAATCATCGATATAAGAGGCTAAAAATAGATATTCATAATACAAAGTCATCATTCACACACACACACACACACACACACACACACACACCCACATATATATATATATATATATATATATATATATATATATATATATATATATATATATAGTAATTTTTTATATTTTTAAAAATAGAACTTTCATTATGGAGGCTCTGCTCTTATTGGTCTAGAGTACTCTCTCTCTATCTCCTAAAAGGCATTTTTCGAGACCTCAAAACTTCCCTAATGACAACTAGACCAGGAACTCCTGCTAGCAGGCGAGGACTCTTATAGCCTGCTTATCGTAAATTTTCTTTTAACATATTTTTCTTTCAAGGTTTCCATACTCGGGCATGTAAAAAGAAGGAAGCTAAGTGTAGTGACCTAAGGAGATTAGGGTATCAGCCTCATGTCTTGACTCGGTACCCAAGAACCTACCAAGCTCTCGTGAGGCAGCACTTAATCCTTTTCTTCCGCTCACTTTTATTTTTTATCCAACCTTTCTTAATATTTTTTCGGCTAGATGCCATCCCTAGGAAGATGAGGCATCGGCCCTGAGTTATTGAATTGTCCCCAAGAACCTACTAGGCCTTTGCAAGGCGATAAAATCAACTGCTCTTAAGACTTTTCTTCCTTGTTTTTTTCTATTTTAGAGATTTGAACTCCTTTCTATACACCTATGTATTTTTTATATTTCAAGTATATTCATGCTTGTCTCTTCTTTTTATTTTGGTAGGCTTCTCTAACTGCCTCACACTAGTAAGGACTCTTAGAACAGTTGCTTAGTAGGCTAGTAGAACAAGGTCACTAGGACTGCCTTCTAAAATTGGGTCTTAGAATGCATGACAATGTCTTTACAGGAGGTAGACAACTACTCGAACCTCCCCCAGATATACCTAACCTAACCTTAGGACTTCATGCCTTGATTTTTGGTCCTCAACAAAAGAGCAATTCTTCACAAGTACATAAACACATATAGCATAAAAGAAAAGTACTCATAAAGGAATAACATCACTTGGACTTGGCCACAAGAATCTTCTGTGTAACAAGAGGCTTCCTCCATGTTCCGCCAAATCTATCTAGCATAGCACTAAAACAAAACCCATTAATCGCACATGTACTAAATAGACACATGGCCCTCTTGGCCTAATGAAATGTGACATTTCACTATAGGATGACTAGCCCTCTTGGCCTAATGAAACGTGACATTTCACTATAGGATCACTAGCCCTCTTGGCCTAATGAAATAATCCACAAAACGACCATTCAACAGTGTACTGCTGAAATAAATCCTTGGTCCCAGTATAGCTCCATTAAAGCATAGGATTGACCAAAGATAAGGGCTCCTCAAGCCCTACACTAAGTGCATCAAATTATTGGCTAATCCCCTTGCATAAATAGCAAGGGGTATTCAATGAATATGATGATAAATGATCCTATACGCCCATGACAAAATAGGAAGGTGCTCAATTGCTACCTGGCTCATAACCCAAACTAGCCATCAATAGCCAAAATAGGACGTGTTAGTAAGAAGTCCCCAAAGTAGTCTTAGGCTAATGTTAAAAGGTAATTGTAAGAGCTCCCTCAGACCACAATTGAAAAAGATCTTCAACAGAAGCATAATTGGCCAAGGAGTCTGCAAAACGATTCCACTGTCGAGGAACTAGCTAACAAGTCATCATCTAAAAAATATACAACATATCCAAGGCTACACAATGGTACATCCGTAGGATGGGATCTCACATACTACAGGTCCCATTTAACTGGTTGATCACTACTTGCAAGTCACTTTTGATCAATAACTAGTAGATATCACCACATTGGGCTACATTTGGCCCCATAATCAAAGCCTTGTATTTTGCCATATTATTAGTAAAAAAGTATCCTAAATATTCTCCCATTTTCATAACAGCCCTACATCGAGGACCTTTAATGACCACACCAACACTCACATGTTTAGTGGGCCCTCTAGAAGCTCTATCAAAATATAAAGTATAGACCATGTCGTCATTGATAGGCCATGCCATACTGATTAGCTCACTTGAACTACTTATGATAATCAAAGTCAAGTTGAGAGAGAGGATGTATGACATGTACAATCCCTCCTTCCTTGCTTAACTCGATGGGAACACTCGTAAGAATCCTTTGACAATGGTGGCAGTAGACCTTAATATCCCATACAAAAGATACATCTTGCCACTCAATAACACCTGATAACCTTTACTCCACCAGATCACTCGACCTTGGTGGGAACACTGCTCTAAATATGGATTCTCAAGATAAGGAACGATTCTTCCCATCTTACATCTTGGTACCTATTGCAAGTTAAAACTGAATCATGAAGGACATGTATAGACACCAAGTCAACGTCAGCCCTTACACGTAGTAAGGCTTTAGCTTATTAAAGTTAACTTTATTTTTAAACTCTATCCCCCTGCACTTCTACTAAAGGGGTTGTATAGCCATTCTTTCCTGTACATACAATTTTTGTGCATCCCATCCCATTTAGGTTCTAGTTTACCAAGAAATAGCTCACAATGAGCATTGTAGTACAGCATTGACTCCTTTCATAAACTTATATTTCTTAGCTTGAAGGTTATGAAGTGCGTTCATTCTCTTTTTCCCTACCTCTTAATGTAATAAAGAATGTAATTGAATTTCATCAAGATGCACAAGAGAAATAAATATTTCTTGCAAATCTTCTGCCTCACCCAAGGAATGATTGAGAGCAAATCACACAGTGAGTAGCTCTATGTTAAGACACACTTTTTCCCATATATTAGCTTGAATGGGGTGTGGCATGTAGCTCTCTTGAATGTCATATTGTAAGCTCAAACTGTCACATACAACTTATTATCTCAATCTCACTTACTTTCAGACACTATCTTGAATAAGATCCCTACAAACTGTTATTTATGCTCTTGACTTGACTATTTGATTGCTGATTATATGGGGTATTTTTATTGTGTTTAATCTTCAAATCTTTTATCAAGGCAACTATAACCTTATTCAGGCAACATGTCCCTCGATCAGACACTATCTCCTTAGGTGAACCAAAAGGGCAAACAATTTGCTCCATAATAAAACTAGTCATCTCCTTAGCATTATCTTTCATCGTTTCTTGAGCTTCAAACCACTTTTTAAAGTAGTTTGTTGCTACAATAATATAATGCTTCCATGTAGTCGATGAAGGGTACATTGGCCTAGCAAAATTGATACTCCATTTTTTTCTAAAATAGGGTTCAGCGACCACTTACGATTCTCCCTGGCATCATGTCTTTGGCAAACATCACACCGCTTAATATGATTAAAAGCATCTTGGAAAATCAATGACCACCAATATCCAACACATGGAGATCTTTTTGGGTGGTAAGCTGTCCAGCAAAATGTTTTCCACATGATGCTGAATCATGGCATTCCTCAAGAATGAATGGTACCTCATCAGGTACTACACATAAGCGATAAATCTTATCCATGCCTTTTCGATATAAGATACCTGCTATAGTTGAAAAGCATAGTGCTTGATGCTTAATCTTTCCTTCTTAGACTTTGATAAAGCAGCCCCAACCTCTCACGTAGATAGATAATGTGGTATAGCTGCATACCAAGAAGAGATGAAAGTTGTATCGATTTTGAATAGTCCATCGATATCACTCCCTTCAACCATAATTTTCTTTGGCTCCTTGAAACTCACAAGACATTCCACAATACCATGTAGCTTTGGTAGCTTACTCCTAATCTTATAATCAAACTCCTGCAAAGTGATTAACCACTTTTCTAAATGGTCATGTGGTTGTAACTTGTTCATCAACAGTCTAAGTCCTTCCACCTTTGTAAAAAATACCACATTCTCAAACAGAATATAGTGTCTACATTTCTTTGTTGCAAAAACCATTCCAAGGCACAATTTCTCCATATAAGTATAGTTGACTTCAGATATCACCAATTTATGATGACTAGCAAAGGTTATTGGATGATACCATTTGTCTTCCCAAATTTGGGCTAAACAACATCTAATACTAAGCATTATTACCATTGAAAATATATAAAAGACCTCACCTATTTTGGGTGCTTTTAGGATTGGCGCTTTCGCTTGTTCCTGCTTCACATTCTCAAAAGATACCTAACAAGTTTTGCTCCAATTAAATAGATAGTTAAAAGATAACAAGTTTGTCAATGGCAACGTTCTTTATGCTAATGCATTGATAAATCTCCAATAATACCCCACTGATGGTAGAAAGCTATGTACCTCTTTTGGCATGCATGGCAGACTCATAGTAACTATAAACTTTATCTTTTTTAGGGTCATTTGGGATCCCCACTGAGCTAACCACATGGCTGAGTAGTAACAACCCATAGGGCACCCTAAAGATGCACTTTTGTGGATTAAGAGTAATGCAAAATTGTCTGCAATGCTAAAAACATTTCCTTAAAGTAATTAGTTGTCTTTCCCTTCTGGTGGCTGTCCCTAGATCATCGAGGAAGAATTTTAACTTCTTTGGGGAGATGTTACCAAAAGTCTTATTAGTTGTACATTGCCAAGACCCTAGCGTGTTGCATAACCAAAAGGCCATCACATGATATGCAAAGGTATCGAAGATAGTGATAAATGTTGTCAGCTTATCTTCCTCCGCAATAGTCATTTGGTTGTATCCACCAAAGCAATCCATAAATGAATAGATTTCCCTACCCGCTAATTGATCTAAAATCTAATCAATGAATGGCAATGGATAGTAATCCTTAACCATCTGCTTATTAAGCTCTTTGAAATCTACGCAAAGTAGAATCTGATTATTCTTCTTCTTTCTAATAACAAGTGGTGAATACCACTCTGTGTGTTGTACCAAAAATACCAGGCAGCTTTTTGTAAATTTGTCAACTCCTCAAATAGCTTGCCATCCCTTAGTTTGAAAGGCATATGCCTTACTTTTGTTGCACAGGTTAGCTACCTTCATTTAGGGAAATGGCTGGATTGGGAGGAAATCCTCTCAGCTCGTCATAGCTCCAAGCAAAGATGTCGCAGAATTCCTAAATGAAGGTCACGTAGTCCTTCCTTTCTTCTAAACTCAACATGGATCCTATTTTAATTGGCCATGAATCATTTAGCGTACCAAGGTTCAACTCAATTACATTCGTATCTCTTATCCTCTTCTGAGCCTCTATTGGCTCATTCAAAGTTACTTGATAGATATCCTCTATAGTGGACTCCTCATTAGATTCATTACTTGTTGATGTCTTACTATTAGCTACATCCTCCAATGTATCTATCTTTGTAGAGGATAAAGGAACTCTCTCACTTTGAGGAGATTTAGGGTATGACTTAGCTCATAGTCTTGATAGTGAACTTGTTATTCCTACTGTGCATGCGCTTGATACTCGGCAAATTAGGTACATTTCGCCTCATGAGAGAGGAGAGATCAGGCCCAAGTTCTCAGGATAAAGGAAGGGCACCGATTCACGTCAAGAGCTAGTAGAGATGAAGATGGAAATAGCCAAATTGCAAGAGATGATGAGACAACCACCGTGCCCGCACATCCAACGTGTGCATTGTGGCAAAAACCACATGCCATCCGAGTGGTGTCAGGACCCTAGGTTACGACCTTGCACTAATTGCGGTAAGTTTGGCCATGACACCATGCATTATCGATTATCCTAGAGACTCCCATACTTGCAGCCTTACAATCAACCCTACCTTGCGAATAGGCCGCTGAACTTCCTTAGAATGGGAGTCCCATTGGTCCTCCCAACACCTAATGATGCTAGGCTGACCATCTGTAGGATGGAGATAAACCCTACAAGTATCCCTAGACCACCTAAGCCCTACGTAACCCATCCACTAAGTGACACTCTAGTCCACTATGTGGAGGATCTAAATAATGATGAGCCTTATGTACACCCTTACGTGTAGTATGACGAAGAAGGCAATGTAGTCCTTATGGACTGCCACCCAGTACCGGTGACGGCGTTAGGTAGAGGGAGAGGCACATGCCTAGGAGGGTAGACACAAGAGCCAATCGTGTGTTGGCTCACCCACAACACGTTTCTTCACGCTGCCCCAAGCGGGAGCAAGCAAATAGGGACAAGGCTGACCTAAGATACGTTGAGTGTGGAATCACTTATCTCTTTGTCAATTGCCCTAGAAGGAAATCATCCTCTAGTTTGGCAAACAAGTCATCAGCCCCATTGGGGTTGTTTGGTGTCGAGACACTTGATGGGGAAGCCACACCTATCCCATCGCATGTCATGACCTGCACACAAACAAAATAGGCTGGCATATCATTGCCAAGGCCTAGCAACCTCGATGCAACCTCAATCGAAAAGAAGAGTCAGAGACGGAGGACGAAAAGACTAGACGCTAAGGTCACGCTCAATACTGAAAGTGCCACTACATTGCTTGCGAAACAGAAAGTCGATGATGTAGAGGCAAAAATGCCAGTTCCAAAGACGATTGCAAAGGGAAGTGCTAAGGTCGGGGAGTACCCCAACTTAAAGCACCAACTCGAAGCCATCAAGAAAGTGAAGGAGTGGGTGAAAGAAGCCCAAGAGCATCTAAAATATGTTGAGCCCATACTAGAAGACAAGATCGATGATCTCTCAAGCATGAGCATGCTAGTCTCACCCCCATGACCAAAATCGAGAGATGCAATTGTACCACAAGTAGTGCCACTTAGACAAAGTTTAAATGCTATGGGGCAGAAAATTATTCAAGGCCATTGGCCAAGAACTGCAGAGTTAGGAGAGAGGCAAGCAACTAGCAACCTCCTTAATACATTGGTGACAACCCCCTACATCTAAGCTTAGGAGGCCTACTTAGGTAGCATCCAACACTATGAAGAGCTGAAACAGTGGGTCAAAGAATCAAATGATCAAGATGCCATAGACTTGCACAAGCACGATGCAGAAATGCAGATACCGAGCCTGACGCTACACTCCATGCGTAAGTCCTTTCATGTTAATGCTTTTTGGGAAGGCACATAGATGCATGCAATCCTACTAGTCTTAGCTCTTGGAGATGTCACAAGAAAGGGAATCGTAGATATAGGAGTGGGAGTTAGTGTGATAAGCCATGTAGTACTCCAAACTTGGGGTAACCCACCGTGGTCAAGACTACTAGGTTCAATGTCACACTGGCTAACGGAATGAAGGTGAAACCATTCGGCATGTTAAATAATTGGGCAGTGAAGATCGTAGGAGTCCAATTCTCTGTTGACTTTATAGTCATGAAGGGAGTGGGACTACGACATCCTGCTAGGCTGACCCTGGATGCGCAATGTGAGAGTCATAGAAGACTAGGGCAACAGTCTCATCTTCCTAGGCAATCGAATGGAGGTTGCAAGGGTAGAGATGGACACTTGGAAGACTATGCCGGTTGACCTAGATGCCATCTCCACCATGTTGAAGGGCAACAACCAGGTCAGGAAATCCTATGGGGCCTTAACCAAGTATGTCCCATGTTGTGAGGACAAGCAAGAATGGATGCATGTTCTTGCTACCATCGACGTGCCATTCTTGGACAATGAGAAGTATGAACAAACCATCAAGACAATTGGCAAGACCAAGGACAAACCCTTAGTACCGGTCTGCATGATGGCTGGAAGCTTACATGGAAAACCCAACCCTATCACATTCCAAGTCCCCAAATAATAGACAAGAGCTCCTTGAGATCCTAGGATATCTGACTGATAAGTTGGCTGGCAATCTAGCAATGAATCTCAAGCCACTCCAAGATCTCTTGGATGAGCCTAAGTGGAGATGGTCCAAGGTGCACAATTTAAACTTGATGTACAATCAAGCCTTAGTCGCCAAACAACAAGAAAGGACGTATCAAGACTTGCGAGATGAGGAGCAGTTGAACAAAGATATAATGGATGAATATGAAGATTGTTGTTTCTTCAGTGATAAGAGCAAAGAGAAAATAGACACTATAGAGTATGACATTGGGGGACGTGTAATCGAACAAATACGAGTTGACTCCAGACCACACAAGTAGAATGATTTTAGGATAAAGAGAGGATTCATGCGTATTGATTGTGATTGAACTTGGTTGGAGCACATATGCACAATTGACTACGAGTAGGCAGGCCTAGCCCAACCAAGTGATGCACCATTGCTGAGAATGGACTCATCTTCTAAGTTGCGACCACTAGGAGAGACTCCCTCTTCTAGCAAAGATGGAGAGTTCGATTTTGAGTTGGACGTCAACTTAGATAGTGATCCTAAGATACCTCGACCTTTCAAGACTAGATGCAACAAGAGGGACCCACCCATCCACCTAAGGCACCGATGGTTAAGGGAGGAATGATGAAAGCCGCCTAAGGAAATGTAGGCAGAAGAGCAGGGAAAACCGCAAGATCTACCAAACCAATTCACGAAGCTCAAAAAAGGAGATAGGATAGTGACCTTGCTCGGAGCCAAACAAAAAGGGCAAGAAAGTGAACCAATCAAAGGACCTCCCAAGGTCAAGGAGTTCAATTTAGCCAGGGCAAGGGAGATACCGTGACCTGCCTTTATAGTCGATGAATTGATTGAGGAAGAGGAAGCAAGTCTCATTGCTCTCTTACATGAGTATATAGACATCCTTGCTTAGTTCCCAGAAGAGCTCAAAGGGGTAGACCCGAGTACAGTGACTCACAACATACCCATGACACCAGATGCAATGCGGTCAAGTAGTGATCGTATCCCATGAATTCATAGCATGCCCACACCATCAAGGAAGACATTGACAAGCTAATGAGAGCAGGATTCATCTAGGAAATTGAGCACACGAACTATCTTTCACCCATAGTCATCGTATTAAAGAAAAATGGAAAGATTAGAGTGTGCATCAATTACAAGAAGGTAAACGCTTCTACAAAGAGAGATAACTATCCATTGCCATACACTGAGCACATGCTCGAGAGAGTGGCTAGCAAAGAGGCCTACATTTTTATGGATGGCTTCTCTGGATACAATCAGATGAAAGTGCATCCTAGCATCAGCCAAGTCAGAAAAAATGGTTGTAAAAATTAATGTTGTATGCATATTCTAGGTATTATGTCAAAATGACGAGTGGAGAGTAAAGGTACTAGTTAGGGAATGTATATCTTTGTTAACTTACCTTGTTAGAAACTAACTTTGGAGATACTCGACTTATTGCTGCTCAAACCATCCTTGCTATATTTCAAGGATGGATTATAGATCATGTTGACTGTAAGAATTTTGCTATAAAGGGCATTGTATTGAAATTGTGGAAGCTGCTACACATAAAGCAAAGATTTGAACTATTTTTTTGAAGTTTGATAATAGAGATATTGCAAATTTTATGTGATCATATTGAGGGATTTTGGCCAGCAACACTTGACCCAAGGGATGGGAAACATATATTCTCGATACCATGTCATGATGGAGCTGAGCAAGACAATGACCAAGATGTACGAGAAGGGGACAATGAAGAGGAAGATGTACAAGCTAATGACATACTAGTTGAGAAACACACATGAGGAACTGATGGATGTAGATGGTTATACTATAGGTTTTGAAGTATTGGAGCAACCTCATTATGATCTTATTAAGAATCATCTAAGGTTTACAACAACCATTGAATACATATGATAATGAGTATCTTGATCATGAGTATGATGTTTGGTATGTGTATGACGATGATGTAACACATGGTGTGGATATACATGAAGATGAAGATGGCATTGTGCTTCCCTATGACCCAGGGTATTATGGGTGTGATTATAAAAATGACTAGGGGGATACTTCTTTGTATCCATTTGATCTAGGTGGACAAGAGCATGTGATTAATGGAAATTTTCTTCTCTTAGGTAATCATTATGCTTGAATACCTTTTGATCTAGGAGGTTTATGGATTGCTTTGGGACCTCATTTAGGCTAGCATCCATCTCAAGGAAATTTCTTATATTTAGGAGGCTCTTTTGGTTGAGGATTAGTCATCTATGGCTTTATTTTAGTGCAAGAAGACTATAGAAAGCTCATTGTATATCACCAAATTTTACTTTGAACTCTGGACAACAAAACCCAACCTACATGGGTTGAAAGCACTTGCCAAGAACTCCATTTTGATGTGTAGCACGACTTGATTGGAGTTTTCTACATAAAATTGTATAAGATTTACTACAACGTGGTCTTCTAGTAGACAACATGCTATCAATTATCTGTAGGTGCCTTTTATGAAGCTATAATGGCCAAGTTCTTAGTTCTATCATCTCACTTGGATATATACCTAGTCTACTTGATTTTCCATTGTGCCAGAGTAGTACTTTGTTTCTATTCCATACATTGAATAAGTCCTAAAACTTGTTTTGAGGACAAAACATTCGGGTAGGGATAGAATGTGAGAGAGTGGGTAGGGACATATAATATGGTAAACGACATATGTACAACTATCCTTTTTATTACAATAATATAATTCTATCATTTCACCTTCTTAACTTAATTCTTGTCCTTTCATAGATCCCAATCATCTCTCTCCTTCTTTCCTATCTTTTTCTCTCCTCTACACTCTTTTATTTTCTTTCTTACAATATTCTCTCTCCTCTCAAGTTCCTTCATTTGACAAGAAATCATTCTCTTAAGCCTTCTTCTTTGCAAGCAGCTATATCCCACTCACATGATGTTGAAAAAGATTTCCAAGCTATTGCACACATCCTTTGCACACAACAATCTACTCAAAACAACTTTCATAATACCAAACAAAATCCATGAAGGCCTTTCATTGCTTTCTGTTCAAATGTTGCTTCACCTCTTGGTGTGCTCAATTTTGCACCTAGAGGCACTATGAACTAACAAGCTGAAGTACCCAAGGTAAAGTTTCAAAATGCAAAACCCAATGCACAATGGGGGCACAATATAAGAAGTTTAGACCAACTTGTTACCATTGTGCTTGTTCTGGCTATATTTGTGTAAATTGCTAGGTCAAACTACCCAACAACAATAAACTGCAACACCAATAATATAAGTACCAATAGCAACATCACTGCCTAATTACACAGCATTGAAGACGTACCAGATTATGCTCCTAATTGGACCACCTACTCTCATCATCAAGATGAAAAAATTGAAGATAAGAAAAACGTGCATGTTTCTCCTCATGCTTTATTAAAGATGAAAGGTTCTATTCAAAGTTTTAATGTGGTTATCTTGCATGATGACAGTAGTTTGCATGATTTTATTTCGAAGAAACCAATTAGAAGGTTGATTTGGAAGCCACTCCATCATTGTATAAGGTAAAATTTGCTTTTCGAGAAATAAGACATTATGGAACTCACGAATTAAATGTCCCAAAATAACCTTGGGTTCTTATAAAGAAATACATAATTTTCTTATGGTTGCTTTACAATCTTCTAATATCATTTTAGGAATGCCTTTTCACCGTCAATATGACCCAAACATTGACTACCGCATCCATTTTATAACCCTTGAATTTTAGGAAGAGTGTATCACTTTGCATGGCCACACCGACTTAGAGTTATTTCCCTTGATTTCACACACTTAGGTCATGTGTACCCTTCGGGAACAAAGCAAAGTATGCATGATTTATGCCATTGAGGTTGAAAATCCTAAGATTGTGTGGCATTTTCTAGCTACCTATAATGACTATCCATTTCAACAACCTTGCTCTCGAGGAGAGTTAGAACACAATATAGAATCATTCCTTGGAATTATTCCTCCACATAAGACACCTCATAGGCATATCTTACTACACCAAAGAGAAATTAAATTACAAGTCACTAAACTTCTAAACAAAGGCCTCATTTGTCCTAGCTCATCGACCTCCTTTGGATCATGTGTACTTCTTGTAGAAAAGAAAAATAAAACATAACGCATGTGCATGGACTATAGGGCACTTAACAACGTCACAAATAAAAATTGGTATCCTATACCCCATGTTGATGATTTGTTAGAGATAAATTAAAGGGCATCTCAATATTTAGCAAAATTAACTTAAAATCTAGATACCATCAAATTAGAATGGATACTTTTGACATTTTTCAAATGACTTTTTGCACACAATTTGGACACTATGAATTTATTGTAATGTCTTTTGATCTAATGAATGTACTTACTACTTTTTCTAAGCTTGTGAATAAAATTTTTATTGACTACAAGCATTTTTTATTGTATTTTTTAATGATCTTTTGGTTTTTAGTAAATTAAAAAATAAACATAAAGAGCATCTAAAAACTCCATATTTGTGATCTTGGGAATTTCCCATCAATATGGGAATTCTAAATCAAAATGGATTTTGTGAATTTTGGGAGTTTCATTAACTTGAAACTTGGTGCAATGGAACATATTATTGCTTATGGTTGTTTCCAAGAGATTGAAAAAAACTCAAAAAGGTGGTGTTAATACACCTTAGTTTTAATATCCTTGAAAATCTTCAAGGAAAATCTTGAGTCGGTGGATTCTTATAGACTTTGTTTGGCCTTCAATACAACCTTGGGAAAATTTTACATTTTTTGGGAGATTTTGTACCTTTCTTTATCTAAGAGAAGATAATGCTATCTATTATTTCCCATTGTTCAGGATCTTTTTTGTTGCACATCCAATATTTATCCAAATAATTAAGATAGACCTCTGCATTTGTAGCATTTTGACAACTACAAAGTGTTGCCCAATATTGCATACGTACCTTGTTCAAGTTTTTGGATTTTTTATTTGTATCCACCTCACTTTGTGCAACACCAAGACATATTGGATATACTGGGTCTGAAGGTCTAATAAGCACAAAGTCATCTTTCTTAACATCAAGCATTGGTTCAAATGCATGTTTGGGTCATTTGCCGAGAGGACCACAATAGTGGTCATTCAACTCTTCCAATCCAATAAATTCATTTGCATTATCTACATCTATATTGGTTACATCGCTTTGTGTTCTTGGCCAAAAATCTATGAAAAATATATCTTCTTGGATGTTTGGAGTTTGAAGAGCATAGATAATATGTTTCCAATAATCAACCACTAGTGTTATAAACTTTGTGAACTCTGCTTCAAGTCCTTGTATATTTGACCATCTTTCCCAATAATTCAAATAATCTTTAACTCCACTTACTACTTCTTGATGATCCTTAATGTACCCGAACATGGGCAGCAATATTGGAGCACCCTTTAGAAGAGTAGGCTTTCATGCAAAGTCTCTCTTCCAGGATTCAATGCCACCTTCTCTTGGTAACCAATCTAGGGACTTTGGATACATCTTGTATTGCATGACAGGTGTATCTCCTTGCATATAAAACCAAAATTGAAGAGGTTTTGAGTGACCAATAAGTGTATCTTTGGAATCACACAAGTATCCCTCAATGTATCTCTTAAAGTCAGGCACATGTGCCAATAAGAAAGGTGTAGGACTTGTCATCTGGCATGATTGAAAATGTTGCAATGATATGCACTATATTCAAAAATATGCTTAGGAAGGAGTTAGATGTCTTTGTGGATGACTTGTGTGTTCACTCTACTTGGAGGGAACGCTTACACAAACTCTAAGCAGTCTTTGAATGGTGTCGACTATATCATCTCTCATTGAACCCCTTGAAGTGCCAATTTTGGGTGAAGCACGGATGCATCCTAGGGCACATAGTGTCGAGAAATGGCATTGCCACAGATTTCTCAGAGGTCAGGGTCATTGTCAATCTTCCATCCCCAACTGATTACAAGGGTGTTCAATGCTTCTTAGGCCATGCAGGGTATTATTGGCAGTTTGTGTTGAACTATGCATTGATTGCTAGACCTCTATACAAGCTGTTGATCATATTTGAATGGACCAAGGAGTGCCAATGTGCATATGAGAAACTGAAAAAGGCTCTGACCACTACATCAATTCTACGAGCCTTAGACTAGACACTCACATTCCATGTGCACTTTGACGCTTCGAAATTCATAGTAGGAGTTGTGTTGTGGCAGCCTCGTGAACACAACCTAGATTACCCAGTGAGCTTTGCTAGCAGACAACTCATTAAGACTAAAATGAATTACTTAAGGATAGAGAGACAGGGTGCGGCCATGGTATTTGCTGTGAAGAAATTTCGGCATTATCTTTTGGTTACGCCTTTTATCTTCTTTGTTGACCATCAAGCCTTGTTATATCTCATTAATAAACCTTATGCTATAGGATGCATCACTCGATGGCTACTTTTGCTTTTAGAATTTGACTTCTCCGTGGTGGTAAGTAAAGGGAAGCAGTATGTCTCGCATCCCCATAGGAGAAGCTGCTAGACAAGACGTTGTAGATGAACACCCAAATGCACATCTATTCAGGTTGTTTGGCTAAAGAGATTTGTTTAATGCCGTGGGAAGATGACATAGTCCAAGTGCTTGAGCATGGACTATTGGAATGACCAATAGAAAAGGCTTGACTTAGGTGACTCACCTTGAAGATCCAACCCTATCAATTGATAGCAGGCCCACTCTATAGGTTGGGGCAGGACAAGTTGCTGCGCAGAAGCATGTGTGAGCATGAAATGCATGGCATACTCAGAGTGGCACATGGTAGAATCACAAGAGGACACTTCAGTGAAGACACGATCACCCGCAAGGTGTTGCAGTCCCCAACTGTGGTGGCCCACTCTTTTTCGAGATGCAACACGATTCGTAAAGCATTATGATGAGTGCAAATGGACTAATGTCCCTATTCGTAAGGATCACATGGAGCTAACCCCCATCATTGCACGAAAACCCTTCGAGAAATGGGGGATTGACTTCATTAGACCCATTAGTCCCGTGGTTCAGTATTCACAAGCTAAATACATCATTGTCACCACCAACTATTTAGTGAAATGGTCAGAAGTATGCGCTACGAGAATAAATGATGCTAGGATGGCTCCCAAGTTCTTATGGGAGAAAGTGATCTCACAATTCAACTGCCCCATCGAACTTGTTAGTGAACAAGGTACACACTTCATCAATGAAGTGATAGCTCATCTCCTATCCATCTTCCTAATCATCCGTCGAAAGTATTTGCCTTATTATCCTCAGGCAAACAAGTTGATGGAAGCCTTGTGGGCCCACTACATAGTTATAAAATGACTATAGATTAGACTCCCTTTAGGTTTACCTATGGAATTGAGGCAATTCTACCCTTAGAATTCTTCATTCATAGCATGAGGATAGCCCTTTAAGAAGAGAGATGGGATGGGAAGGAGGCATAGACAGAATGCCTGGTTGAGCTCGAATACTTATCAAAAACTCGGCTTCTAGCCACCCATGCGCTAATATGCAAGAAGGCAAGACGCAAAAGATAGTTTGATAAGCATGTCAAGCAGCGAGACTTTGAACATGGTGACTTAGTACTGTAGTACTCAGTCAAGGGACATAAACAAAAAATGAAGTTTAGGGGGTTAGGACCTTTCAAATTTTGAACCATCAGCCAAACTAGCAACATAGAATTGGAAACCCTAGAAGGTGAGGGCATAGGCTTATTCAATGGCAGCCACATAAAGAAGTACTTCCCTCCCACGCACCCACTACATGAGCCTCCAATGCTAGTGCCCCCTATCAATGTATGAGTAGCCACTATCATTGTGATGGACGATGAGGATGAGGAAGTTGTAGAACCAGCTTACCTATGCATAACAATCACTGTCAAGCACACATGCACCTTCGATGCATTGATCGATTAGGGAGTTGACTTTAATATCTTAGCTCGTGATCATTGGACTCAAACTGGCCAACTGTAGTTATAGTCCCCTAACACTAAACTCAGCCTGCATGGAGGCTGATCATATGCACTCTTCAACAAGTGCGAAACTGCAACTTCTATCGAGTTTGAAAGTATGTCGATGATTTTCTATGTGTTGCCCAACACTAAAGATGTAGGCACAGAGTCGCTGTTAGGATAAATATTTAAGAAGCAAGCTCGTTGCAATGTTGGCTACAAGGCGTAGCATATCCACCTAGCCATGGGCAACATCCGCATAGTTACAACCTTCAGCAAGGGCTACATGACTCCTTCCAAGTCCATAAAGCCACTGATAAAGAAACCTACTGCCAAGTCTAGGGATGGGGGTAGTGCTTCATCCCAACCCACCAAGCCTCAAGACTAGCAGATCATTGAAGGAAAAACTAAGGCCCATGAGCCAAACCATCAACGGATGCCTAAATTACAAGGAACACCACTTGGGAGCAAACACCTACAGCCCCGCAAGGCTAAGAACCCCACCTCTTGCCCTAGGAGGCCAAAACACAACTATGGACATCGATGTACGGTCAAGCCATGATGGGTCCCCAAGTCCCTATTGCGAGCGCAATGCTATTATGAGGGTAATGCTTGGATATGGATTCCTAAGGCCAAAACAGCCCAAGGCACTAATCGAATGTTGGCCTCAAATTTGACCACACAAACCCACATGCTTCATCCAAGGCCAAAGCCGCAAATGCCTTTGGATTCGAAGCCTTCAGAATCACCAACACACAAATTAGTGTAGAATGAGCAAATCTATTGTCCCAAACCACAGCCTACTATTCACACTCATACCATGACTACTCCTACAGCCCATAAAACATCAACTGAGTGTCATAGTGCACTGTGCGCAGCCATAGCCCAGCCTACTATACCAAAGGCCCAACCGCAAGCTTAAGAACAACCAAAGTAGCCACCTTCAGCTGCTAAACTCTCTAAATCTATCAAACCCCAACCCCCACTGACCTTAGGCCCTCGTATGAGTGACATTCAATTTTGACTGTGGCCCTAGACTTAGCAAAGAACATAGGGGATGACTTGGTTACTTATTAGATGCCTAGATGCCACCTTCATGTCACTTGCTAAAAGCTATGACTGCTTAGACTTGGGACTCTTGGACGAGCCTATAGCGACGGAAGTATGTATACTTCCTTGTTCTTGGGAAGAGTCAAAATTTGTGTTTGTCAAGGCTTTTGAGGCAACTGAGGAGCTAATTGCCACCGATGTCTCCCACAAACAAGCGTAGAAACAACGCCTCATCACCTCATATGACAACCACATAGCTTACACCAACGATCAAGAGATACAAAACTTGAAATAACTTGTTGATAGTGACTCCCCTTTCTCGAGGAAATGGTACACTCTTCTCCTTCAATGGGAGCTCGAAGGATGTCAAATCATGACAAATACAGAGCAACAATGTGCAATCAAAACATTGCAGAGTATGACCCAACTTATGTCGTTCCAACATCTTATAGGGTATTGACGACCATTCGTGACCACCCATGGAATAACACATTCAAGGACACCCCTACTTAAATCGTATCCTCACCAAGGAGGAACTACACGTTGCTAGTTGCATAGACTTGGGTGACTTCTTGCTCCATGTGCTTACTTACATCCCCCAGGTAGGCATCCGACCCTTTGACATGGAATGATACTCTTGTATGGAATATAATCCAAACTTCTATGCTTGGCTCACACAAAATTAAAACACTATGTCATGCGTTGAACACCCTCTACCCTCTAACCTTCAATCCTAGGAAGGATTCTTGTCAATTTCAAGGAGGAGGGGGTAAAGGGGTAAGATGAATCAAAATGAAGTCAAACACATAAGGAAATAAGAAAAGGAAAAACATAACTTAAAAGCCTCAATCCACATCTAAGAACAGAAAAGGAAGGAAAACATTAACTAGCGATTGAGGAAAATGTCACAAACTTTGAAATAAACCTTGAAGGGAAAGTCTATTTCTGTACTAAAAACATTTCCATTTAGCAAGCATGAAGTCTTTTCTTCCAACAAGTAATTGTTTTGGAAAGCACTAATGACAAACCATGGCTCTTGATAGAAGTTGAAGATGTCACAGCAAGATCGAGCCCATTGCCTTCCCTTCACAGAAGAGGAAAGAGCAAAGTACGACCTCTCCCTTGAGAACCAGGCCTACAACCACCTCAAATTTAGGAGCATTCACAACATCAAAGAGATGGTGGTCAATGAGGAGGCTATCAGGAGGATTGTAGACCATTGCAACCTTGCCAAGTACATCAAAAAGTTTACCACACCAAGTGTGTGGAATTCTTAAGGACATATGGCCCCAACAAGGAGCATGGGATAGTAACTCTGGAGAGCATAGAAGGAACCAAGCAAGTGTAGGTCCCATTCAGTAAGGCCTTGGTAGAGAAGGCATTGGGATTGGAACCAAAGGTGGAAAAGAGGCAGAAGAGGGATGTTTATGCCATGTTGAAGATGAAAAAGGAGAACATCTTGACAAAATGATGGCATAAGCCTCCAAGTCATCCTTGACTTGGAGGTCAGATTGCAGGCCAAGGTGATCCACTCCATCTTCTCCAGCCAAAGGTACAACTCGCTTATGCACAGGATCAATGTGGCCGTGTTGGAGAGCATGGTAGCTCACTCACTGGATGAGGTGGATTGGAATGGCTATGTGTGGAAAACCATTGACCAATCCGCTAAAGCACTAGCCCTTGGAAGCAGACGGGGGTAGATGGAGAGTCCCCAGTGTCAAAAAGATTCGAGAGGAAGAAGCCTTCAACCAAAGCCTCCTTCATTGTGTATGGAGGAATCTTGACCACCATTATCTAAGAAGCAATAAAAGAGGCATAGGATGGAGAAGAGGGAGCAAATGAAACACCTGTGTTGACAAGTCACCTCCTCAACTTGACAAAGAATAATTGAGTGAGAGGATAGTTAGTAAAGAGGAGGGAGAGCAAGAAGCTCAATCCAGTAGAAGGAAATCAAAGAAGCCTAAGAAGAAGATGACACAAAAAAGTAGGAGAAAGAAAGGAAGAAAAAGGAGGAAGCAGACTTGCAGAAAGCCAGGAAAGAGTCAAAAGGAGCCAAGGAAGAGAGGAGGAGAAAGGCCACTGAAAAGGAGGAGGAGTTGAGAAAGAAGGAAGAGGAAGACATCGAGCTGGCCAAACGTAGGTCAATGGAGCCACAAGGTGAACAACAAGGCGAGATGAACACCATGAGCTTGTGGGGAGATGAGGGCCCAAGTCCAAGCACACATGTACCTGAAGGCACATCAACCGCGGTGCAGGAGGGCAAGGGCAAAGCCTCGTCCACCCCATTCCGCCCCTCATGGTACTTACCTCTACAATAGCAACTCCCACCTAGGGCACCCAATGGCCATGGTCGATGCCAATAATCTTATGGCCTTTGTGCGTTATTTTGTTAACAAGGAACTCGCTCAAGCAAAGAGCATGGAAACCTTGATAGTAGGGCAAAGATGACTAGAAATTGCATGCTGAGTCAAGGCAAGATCCTAAGTGGAAAAAGTTGGGAACTTTCACAACTCTGATCCCCACAACTGTGATGCCACCCGCTAACTACGACAAGTATGTCACGGAGCTACTCTCTCAGCTAGAGAAAGCCAAGGAGGAAAAGAGAATAGTGGTGGCTGAGTTGGAAGCCGAGAAAGAGTTAGCTAGAAAAAACTCGGCAAGTGGCCATGTACCAAAAAGAAATTAGTGAGCTAAAAGCTAAGCTCAATACCAGAAGAAAAGGAGAAAACCTAGAGACAACAACTCGAAGACGAGAACTAGGATTTGGTTGCACTACAACACAAATATAAACTCTTAATAATGCAGCATGAGGACTTGGAAGCTTAGCTGAAGAGAGCCCAATTAGTCATGGAGGAGCTTGCTGCAAGAGAAGCATAAAGAGAGCAGGAATAGGAGGAGCATCACTGAGAGGTCAAAGACCTGGTAGTCAGGGTGTTCCTAGAGATAGATGAGCAAGAGAGGATGAAGAGAGTAGAAGAGTGGGCAACCCGCAATGAAATGAGGGTGAAAACCCTAGCGTGTCTTCTAGCTCAAGTGGAGAAAGACAAAGTACTCAGTGAAAGTAGAGCAAAAGCTGCTCATGTGGGTTTCCAAACTCCACAATGTGCCTTCTTGAATACATTATTGGATGTCACATAAGTAGAAGAAGGAGAATCCATAGAAGCCATCAAGAAGAAGCTAGGCATGGCACACTGGGCCCTAAGAGCAAGCCTACAGATGCCACCACAACCTGTTGGAGTTGGCTTTAGCCTTGAAGAGCAATGCCACTATCTCATGCTGGTAGGCCTAACCCCACAAGAAGTGGATGCACTTGGATTCACAGAAGGGGCATAGTAAGAGCCAATGTAGGAGGAGGAGGCGAAAATAAACTTTGAAATGGGACTGTAGGAGGAAGAGCTTGTCCCACCGCCTCCTTCCCCACAACTAGACAAGTAGCAACAAGTAGATACCTCTGCAAAAAGAAAGACAGTGTTGAGAGAAATGATTTAAAAAATGGTGGAGGAAACAAGAAGGAGATGGAATGCCAAAGGAGTAATGGCACCACCAGTACCTATCCCACCATGTAATGACGAATCTCCAGCAAGCTTCCACACCAACCTTTCTGTTGCAAATTAACTGTAGATACATGAGTAGAAGACATATCTGATGGCACTGCAGCTGGTGATACATACCAAGAGCCCATCTCATCAAAGATAACATCCTTGCTCAGCAAAGTCTCCCTGGTAGAGGGATCATAGCATTTGTATGCCTTCTTCTCCTGCGAATATCCAATGAAAACACATTTATGCGCTTTTGGATCTAGCTTCTTCCTTTTCTCATCTAGAATGTGCACATAAGCGAGACATCCAAAGACTTTCATGTGACTTTGAATGGCTTGGGGCTTGAATATAAGTCTTTTGACACTTCTGTGTCTGTGAGGGTTGAAATGCCTGATTTTAATGAGTTGGTTGCATTGCTTATACATGAGGATGTTAAACTTGGCTTGGCTACAGGGTCAAGCAGTTCTAAAATAAGGATGCAATTTTTTATTCGAATCAGCCCCGACCGTGGCAGCCGAGGTAGAGGCTATGGATCTGGCAGAGGAGGCCAGCAAAATGCATCCTATGGCAATAACAACTAGCATGTATCGAATGCAAGAGGTGGTGAAAAATTTAGAGATAAGGGGAGATCTAGCCCTATAGGCAGAGGCTCCTGGCAACAACAGCGTCCATCTGACAATCCGAATAAGGATAAGGATTGTCATTACTGCGGGAAGTATGGGCATATTGCCAAGGACTGCTGGAAGAAGCAGGGCAATCAGAAAGGCAAACAACATGGACACTTTGCTATGCTTAGTTAGGTAGATGATACTTCAGGAGATAGATTGTTTGCCATGCAGTATGTAAAAGATAGAGCTGCTGAAAAATCCACTAATGATGCAGTTTGGTATATTGATTTAGGGGCATCGAACCACATGAACCCTCATGGTGATTGCTTCACTGATATGGTGGTTGAAAAACATGGCTATGTCTATACAGGTGATGATACACAACATAGCATTGAGCATAAAAGAAAAGTGCCTCTTGTGGTTCATGATGGTAGAATGAAAAATTTGCATGATGTATTGCATGTTCCTTCGATTATGAAGAACTTATTGTCTGTTGGCGAAGCAGAACTTGCAGGTTAGATTCAATAAGCATGGCTGCTTTATTGAAGAGTTTGGCAATGGATGCAAGTTGATAGCTCGCAGTCACAGGAATGGCAGAATGTTTACTCTTGATGCTACCTTGCTAGAGCTAAATTCAGTTATATTTGCCCATGGTTCTGACACTATCAGAGATTTGGAAATTCGGCACAAGAGAGTGGGGCATGTAAATTTGCAAAGGCTGCAAATTATGCAGAAAAAATAGCTTGTTACAGGTTTACCTAAGTTCCAATACTCAGATATTGATCATGTATGCGATGCTTGCCAGTTTGGTAAGCAATCCAGGTTGCCATTTGTCAGCATGTAAGGCAGAGTACACATCAATTGTAGTTAGTGCACTCTGATGTTTGGGGGCCAGCCCATAATGCATCTATGGGAGGCTCGAAGTATTATGTGACATTCATTGATGATTACAGTCGCTATACTTGGGTGTATATCCTGAAAATAAAGGATGAGGTATTTGCTATTTTTCAGTAGTTTAAAAAGCAGGTTGAAAAGGAATTTGACTGCTATATCTCTTGCTTGAGATCAGATAGAGGTGGAGAGTATGCATCAAATGAGTTTGACAATTTTCTGGCTGAAAATGGCATAGGCAGGCAACTTACCTACAACTACACTCCTCAGGAGAATGGGGTAGCTGAAAGAAAGAACAGGGTCTTGATGAAAGCTGCTCGTGCCATGATGAATGAGAAGAAGATGACGCTCTATTATTGGGCAGAGGCTGTTATGATAGCCATGTATATCTTGAATCAGACTCCCACTGCAAGTATTCATGAAATGACACTGTTTGAGAAGTTGTATGGCTCTAAGCCGCATATGGGAAGAGAGAGGGAGAGAGACAATGAAATGGAGCAACAATCTTGTCTTCATCTTCAACCTGTGAACCAATAGATGCCAGCTGATCTGCAATGGTCTTAACCTCTGTGACATAATCCTGTATAGATCTGCTCTTTCTCTCCATGTTGATGGAACTTTTGCTTCAACTGTATCTTTCTCGAACTTGTGTTTGTGCCATAGTGCTTGACCAAAATGTCCCATGCATTCTTAGGAGAGCTGTAGTTCATTGTCTACATTACCATGGCATCTGATATATATAGAGACATCCAATGCAACACCCTACGAGCTCTTTCTGTCCAAGCTCGGTGTAGTCGTCTCTGATCAGCCGTAGGTCGCTCTGGGAGCTCAGGTTCAGCTTCTGCTCCGGTCACCAACTCCCAGTAGCCTTTCCCTATTAAGAAGTTCTCCATGAGAAACTTCCATATGGTATAATTGTTACTGTCAAGCTTTTCCCCCACTATCTGGGTTATGTTGTCAGCCCTTTCTCCATTAGCCATATTGTACCAGACAATATCTAGTCACTGTCTGACTTCCTGCAAGCCAATAAGTCACTTTGACCAACTTCAGCCCTTGACTGTTTATGACAGTTTTCTGTAGCTATTCTTTGCAAAAAACCAGGGAATTTTAGCCCTTTACAGCCTCAAACACATCCACAAACATGTGGTATAACCTGTAGGTACATTAGTCAGTACATAGACTTTGCAGGTACTGTAACTTTGTATCATGCAAGCTTATTGCAATAAAGAGAATACACAGTCTGAAACCTGTAATTTTCCAGTAACGGTTATCTCTAAATATTGTTAATTCATTTTTCATCTTCAAACTTGTAACCAAAGAAAATAAACTCAAAAACCACTTTAAAACATGTCATACATACTCCAAACTTTCCCAGACATTTGCTAGTATATGTAGGAAACTAGACATAGTCATACGGGCACAAAACAATGCATATCCAGCAAGTACAAGTGACATAAATCTACTCACAGATTGTTTACAACCAATAAAATATCAAACCAAGATGTATTTCAGCCCAAGAGATCCTCAAGCCACTTCATACATATGCCACTATGTGTAGGGATCGATATATAACCATACGGGCATTTGCAGACTCTCTGTCTTCAAGAAGTAATGTCAAAAAGTACATGGACTGTTTATGACCAGCCAATACACTGTCAAAGAATTTGTTCTCTGATTAAGATATCAGTTTTTAAGAGCCTTCAATGCTCATCTCAATGCTCATAGCATTCAACAATCATATCTCGTACCATACAACTCCCTATAGGTAACAAAAGGCATGTATTTCTTCAAGTCAATGAGTGTATGTTGATGACAGTTTTATGACAGTTTTCAGCTTGTCATAAAATTTTAGATCTGAATATTTTATCAGTAAAATACAACCCAAATGCATCAAACTCAGTACATATGCTTCTTGAATGAACCCTCACTTCAGTAGAGCTCAAAATACTCATCAAATGGCTTCAATGCTTCAAAGAGTGATCAATGTATGCTGCCCTGTTTCAATTTACAGCAAACTGTCTTCAATTTCAGATCTGTACTTCAGTATTCTAGCACATTTATCAACTCTAGACCAAGCATTGACATGTTAGATCATTAATATGTCTTCCTAAGTAAGCATACAAGCTTTGGATCACTCAAGTAGTGATTTATGTCTTCAGTAGCAGCAAAAAATGACCATTCAAGATCAGGCGCAAACACGCCAGCAGCCCTGGGGGTTTCAGCATAGCAAGTATACTCCACAAGGATAGTTGATGCTTGCTCTTGAGTGCTCAATGAAGCCTCTACAATGCTTCAAATAGGCCAGGACAACCCTCTTGTATAATGACAACCCAAAATGACAAAATGCATACCTTCACAGATATAATGACAGCCTACACAATGACAACCTGCTTCTCTTCAACCACTGCCCTGAGTCTTCAGGTTGCAGGTCTTTCTCACAGCTGCATGCCTTCAAGAGCCCATCCATGATGGCTCTGATACCATATTGGAAGAGAGAGGGAGAGAAACAATGTAATGGAGTAGCAACCTGACCTTTTGGTCGTTCATCATCTTCCATTATTTCATAGACTACTAACATAACATAAGTGTATACAATAGTACTAAGGTCAGTAGGACCATTCACACTGGGTCTAAGACCACCGACTTATTTAATGTCCCACACTTGGCTGATACAGCTGGACACAATTAATGTCGGTCATACATACTGACGGGAGAGTAATGTGAGCTTGATATTCTAACAGAAATCCCACAACTACCTAAGACCAAATGCACCAAAGGGGACCTCTCGATCCATTTGAGGCGCAAGAGGCTTAAGGAAGAAAGAAGAAAATAACCCAATTCTTCAAAAGGTGAACGACAAAAGAAACAACATGACTTACCCAAATGCTTCACGAAGTATAAGAAGGGTGATTGCATAGTGGTGTTAATAGGAGCCAAATGAGCAGGGCAAGTTAGTGAACCCATTGAAGACCCGCTAAAGTTAAGGAAGTCAACTTAGCAAGGGAAGAAGATAAGCCTCAACCCATGTACATAGCCGATGACTTAACTATGCAAAAGAAGCATAATCTCATTAATCTCTTACAAAAGTATGTAGATGTATTTTCTTCATCCTTAGAAGACCTAAAAGGAATCGACTCAAGTATTGTGACTCATAACATTCCTATGACTCCTAACGTGATACCAGTCAAACAAAGACCGTACACAATGAATCCAAAGCATGCTCATGCCATGAAGGAAGAATATAGAAAAGTTTATGAATGATGGATTCATTTATGAGATTGAGCACACGGAGTGAGTATCACCCATAGTAATTATCCTGAAGAAGAATGGGAAGATTCAAGTATGCATGAATTACAAAAAGATCAATGCAATGACAAAGAGAGACAATGAGCCATTATTGTACACAAGCACATGCTTGAGAGAGTGGCAAGGAAGGAAGTTTATAGTTTCCTGGATGGCTCTTCTCTAGCTATAACCAAGTGCAAGTGCACCCAGATGATAGGCATAAAATGGCATTCACAACAGAATGGGGTGTGTTTGCCTACATAGTCGTGCCATTTGTGCTAATTAACATGCCTGCTACATTTCAACATCTCATCTGTGCCATTTTCAAGGACATGCTTAGGAAGTAGCTAGAAGCATTCATAGATTATATGTGTGTTCATTCCAGTCGGGAAGAGCACCTAAGTAAACTTTACATAGTCTTTGAAATAGTCTTTGAATGGTGTAGGCAATACAGTCTCTCCTTGAACCCCTTAAAATGCTAGTTTTGGGTCAAGCACAGATATATCCTAGGGCATGTGATCTTAAAAAAAGGCATTGCTACTGACTTTCCAAAGTTAGAGTGATTGTCGATTTACCATCACGAATCAACTACAAGGGAGTTTAGTGCTTCCACGTCCACATGGGGTAATATTGCGACACTTTGTGTTGAATTATGAACTTATTGCACAACCACTTTACAAGTTGTTGATTGTGTTTGAGCGAGTGTCAATATGCTTATGAAGAATTGAAAAAGGCTCTCATGATCACACCTATTCAATGAGCCCCAGATTGGTCCATTATCTTCCATGTGCACCTTAATGCATCAAAGTTTGCCATGCGAGCAGTTTTGTGACAACCTAGAGATCATAACTTTGATTACCCAATGAGCTTTGCAAGCAGACAACTCACTAACATAGAAAAGTAACTAATCCACAATTGAAAGGAAAGGGCTAGCCATGAGTTCATTATTAAGAAATTTTGGCATTACCTTCTAGCTACACCCTTTACTTTCTTTGTTGATCATCAAGCATTGCCATCTGAGAATGAAGTGGCCTTCCAATTCAGATCCATAGGAGTAGTAATGGGCCGACAAGTCTCCATCTCAAAAGTCACCAAGAGCTCTTGGATGTACCTCTGTTGAGAGATGAAAATCCCCCTCTGAGACTGATAAATCTCGTGACCCAAGAAGAAATGAAGAAGCCCCTAGTCATATAATAATTTTATGCTAAACACGCAAAACGTGAGACTATGCGGTTTAAGGGAAAATATGCGGTTTTTGGGGTTTGGGTGTGCATTTGTCATTCATATGGAATGAATGCCCTAGACCCACAGAGCCCCTAAACCACAAGTTCCATCACAAGCAACAAATAATAAACACTCTGATGATCAACACATAACAAAGGCCACCATAGGCTAGCAGTCTAGTCTAGTCAAACCCCAACCACCCGTACGCCTTAAACCATCTTATCAATGCTGATCAATTCTTGAATCGGTACCCGATATGGACATGAACACGTGAGATGAATTAGTGACTTGTATTGGACGATTGTACTTGACTTTCACACCATTTGCTAGAAGCTATGAATGTTTGGACCTAGGCCTACTTGAAGAACACATAGCAAATGATGTACGCTCTTTACCTTGTTCTTGGGAGGAATTTAAATTCATATTCAACAAACTTCCATGATCACAAAGGAGTTGATTGCCATTGAAATTTATCAAGAAGCCTTAAACTAGTAGCTAGTCACATCCTTCAAGAAAAGCAAAGTTCCAATGTTGCCCAATGAATTGGATGAGCTAAAAAAGCTAGTTGAATATGAGTCCAATTTCCTACAAAAAATGGTACTATCTTCGCATCCAATGGGAACACATGGGTGGTCAAATTATGACCAATGTAGAGCAAAGTCGCACCATCAAGACTTTTGAATATGACCCCACCTATGTGGCCCCAACTTCATTTAGAGTCCTGGCCTTGACATGAAACAAAGCATTAGAGAAAAATGTCATGTTGAATCCATTGATATTTTTTAGGCTTCGTCAAACCCTATCCCTCATTCTTATTGTAATCTTCGTGAGGTTCTACAAATGGTTTTTCAATGCAATCATTTTCTTTGCATTTGGTCTTATTTGTTACTCGTAGAATCCACTATCGGAGTAAAAAAACTATCTAAAGAAAAGTTTATCCAAATTTCTACTTAGATAGGATCTTGACATAGGAAGAACTTCATTTTGCTAGCCAAATGAATTTAGGTGATCTCTTGACCAATGTCTTAATCTATATCACACATGTGGGCATTCTTCCACAAGACATGGATTGCCAAGCTACATTGGAGTATAATCCAAACTTCTACGATTGGCTCTTGCAACACTAAATCCCATTGAGAGTGTCCCAAACGGCCTTATCCCTTCATTCTCCAATCTTAGGAAGGATTCTCATCATTCCAAGAGGGGAGGGAGCAAGGTGAAAGGTGAATATGAATTCTCTAATATGGTGTTTAGCCATACAAATGTAGGTGTTTAACTAGTTTTTGTGATACCAAAGTGTACAAAACCTAGAAGAGCTTGTGGCAACTCAAGATGTGGCTAGGTAGGTTGATGAGCAATATAATCTAGCCAAGTACATAGAAGAGCTCATGGGAAACTACGACCAGGAAGGTTGTCGAGCAATGCAATCTTGCCAACAAGTATTTAGAGAAGATTGGCTAGTAGAAAGGTAACAATGGGCACACATAGTTCCTTAGATCCTTTAATGCCAAGAAGAGAAATGGCACAACAATGATCAAACAAGGAGACGTAACCAGGAATGTGGAAGTGGTGCTTAGGCCAAAGTTGGTGAAGAAAGCTCTAGGGTTGATGGAAAAGCTAGAAAAGAGACCAAAGAGAGATGTATATGGCATGTTGAGGATGGATAAGCAGCAAGTGTATACAAATGATGGGATCAACATAGCAAACATCCTAGAGCCTATTGTTAGGTTGCAAGCCAAGATGATGCAAGCTCTCTTTTCGAGCCAGAGGTACAATGCTAGTGCATGCTCCCTTTTTGAGCCAAAGGTAAACTGCCCACACGAATAGAATAGGGGTACCATTGCTCAAGAGCATTGCAATCCCAAGGCATCAGATGAAGTAAACTTGAACTCCTATGTTTGAACAACAATCCATGCATCAACTAAGGTACTAGCATCAGCCCTAACAACCACAAGCAGAGAATCCCTAGCAATGAGTACTGAGTCAGAAAGAAGAAAACCTACATCCAAGGTGTCAAATGTGTGTTTTTGGAGGAGTGCTAAGAGCACTAATCCAAGAGGATAATGGGAAAATGGATAGAGAAGAGGAAGGGGAGGAAACACTAGAATAGTCACCAAGCCATGAGCTCCACTCACCCATTCTAGTGAGCCCTCGCATCTTGTACTCCATAGGGAACCTTGGGGAAGAAGAAGCTAACAGAGAACAATGAGTGAGTAGGGGTAGCAAGGCTCAGCACCATCATCCAACCAAGGGGAGAGTGAAGAATCATGCTAAAGATTTGCATTAGGAGAATCAAATCCACCACTAAAGAAAGCAAAGAATTTCATAGGGTTAAAGAAGAATCAAGGAAACTCAAAGAGGAATGCAAAAAGATATAAGAGGAAGAGGAAGAAAGACCAAGATGAGAGGAGGAGGAGGAGCGTGGCCATCACCATTAGAAGATTAGTTGAACAACCCTCTTAATCTCAATAGCTAGCAATGATGACCCCTACACATGAGGATGTGCCTAGTATAAGTGATGTTGCAGAGGAGGCTAGACACAGACTAGTGGTGGAAGGCAAGGGAAAGGCCCCCATGCATGCGATATCATCAAACATGGGTACGAGAACCACCCCAATACAAGGAGCCACAGAAGTAGAGGGCAATTAAAGTAATATGATGGCATGGGTACAATATCTATTGCGCAAAGTGTAAGAGTTGGCACCAACGGCATCAAAAAGGGCCCCAATGGTAGGAGCCAAGAGACCAATAGCAACACATGCAAAATCGCACCATGGTCTTGTTGAGAGTTTAGCAATCACACCCATTTGTATGCCTTTTGTATGGAGCAGTGGGAAAGGGAAATGTAATCAATTTAGGAAGAGGTGCCTGATTCCTTTGGCAGCCAAAGATTGGAGTTCGCAACAAATGGATGTCAAGAATTCCTTCTTGCATGGTGAATTGCAAGAAGAGATATATATGGGGGATCCAGTAGGTTATGAGAATTTAGAGCATCCCACATAGGTGTGCAGATTAAAGAAGGCACTCTATGGACTAAAGCAAGCACCTAGAGCATGATCTAACAAGATCAAAGAGTATATTGTCAATATTGGATTTTATATTTCTAATACAGATCACTCACTCTATGTGAAAAAGGGAGATGCAGGTTTGGTACTCATAGTCATCTATGTGGATGACTTGATTATTACAACTGATACTAAGAATGGGATTATTGACTTTTGAAGAAAAAGTTTGAGATGAAGGATTTGGGTGAGCTGAGATACTTTATTGGTATTGAGGTGATCAAATGTGATGATGATATATAACTATCCCAAATGCAATATGGCTTGGATATGTTATCCAAGTATGGTACGACAACATGTAAGCCTCTTTTAGTACCATTGGAGCAAAATGTGAAGTTGGGTTCTAGTGTTGGGGATGAGATAAAATACCCTACTATGTTCAAGAGGATAGTAGGGAGTCTGATTTACATGACTATCACAAGGTAGCCAAATTTAAGCTATGCTATTGGCCTTGTTAATCAGTTTATGCATATGCCTAGAAAGCCTCCTTTGTACTTTTTTATGAAGCAAGTAAGGATATACAAGTGTTTGGATACAAAAATGCAGATTGGGTTGGTAGCATGTCAACAGAAGATCTACCAATGGATTCATGTTTTTCCTTGGTAGTGTAGTAGTTACATGGAGCAGCAAAAAGCAACCTAGAGTTGCTTTATCGAGTAGTACAAAGGCTAAGCATAGAGGTATCGCTATGGTAGCATGTGAGGTGGTGTGACTACAAAAGTTATTGGGTGATTTGGTTGTGCAGGGATATGGTCCAGTTGTCATTCAACTGTGACAACATGAGCAACATATAGCTAGGTAAGAAACTAGTGTTTAATGCTAGGACAAAACACATTGAGGTGCACTACCACTTTGTGAGAGAGAAGGTACTTTGCAGGAGAGATTGACTTAGTATATGTCAATACATAGGATCAGATAGCTAACATTTTCATAAAGACATAGGGTGCAAAGAAGATTTGAAAGTTTTGAAACTTACTTGGAGTTGTAGAGACACAGTTGAGCTTGAGGGGTAGTGTTGAGATGGAAAGCTCAACACGTGCGGACTTTGATGATGGACTGTCTAGCTAGGTGGGTCTGCATGTCTACACTTAGCACGTCGGTGGTCATTATAATCCTCACATGACCACTAACTTATCACTTATTATATTTAGTTTGTTGTATCTACTTACAGTTGGCATAGTTATAGCGCCAATCGATTAGTATAGTGAGTTATACATTGTTTGACTTAGTATGCCACTTTCCTTTATGTTGTATCTTATCTATACTTTTTGTATATTGTATTGTGTGTGGAAGAAGAAGAAGAAACCAGCAAGAAAACATTTTGGCCTCCATCTCTCTTCTTGTGTTCTCTTGAGTGAGCTTCTTCTTATGTGTATAGTGTATGTTTGGTGCAATAGCTCAAGCAAGTCCCCCCACCATGTGATTAACCGTGACCACCAACTCTTGGCTAATGTTGATGCTGAGGTCAAGTACATCATGAAGTACATCATGCCCTAGGAGTATGAAGAAACTTAGACTAAACCTTGCTAGGAGAACAAATGTCTTAAAAAACATGGCCCTAGTTGAATCCCAAACCCCACAATCAAGCTCTAATGTCTCGTTGCTTCTACCTCAAGAATAAGTGCACCTTGGTGAAGAAGTCTAAGGAGGAGGCCTGAGACTAGAATTTAAACACCCAAGATGTGCCAAAAAGGAATGGAATGATGTAAATTTTACATGGGAATTCAAATCCGCAATAGAAGCGGAAGACACAAATTCGACAATTTTAAAAGACAATGAACGATGGAAATGCAAATTTTAACCTTTGTGGTGGTTATAGATTTTTTCATAATTTTTTTGACTACTATATTGAAGCAAGATGACTTATTGGCCGTTTGGGACATTAACTTGGATGCGTAGGATTTTTTGGATTCTTAATTGGTCGTCAGACGGAGAAACAATGGGAGGTCGAAGGACATCTCAAAGGTCAAAATTGACCAAGATTTTAAGGGTTATCGGCATGGGCCTATGGGGAGCCCAAAGACCCAAATATTTCACAATGGGCATGGGGGGATTCAAATGGCATGAAAAAAAATGCCACCCCCTAATGACAACTACTTTATGAAGGAAAAAATACATTAATTATACTCTCTAAATCTACCACACCAAATGCACAACCTTAAGCGATATGATGAAGGGGGTGTTAAGGGCTAATAATAAAATGAATTCTTTTTTTTAAATAAAATGCATAGCATATAGGACACGCTGTTTTTTAAAGTTAAGAGGGTCCAGTAACACGACCATGCTCAGTGCTAGCCCAATGTAATGCAACAATTACATTTAGAGTAAAGGCATGAAAAGAAATGTTTTTACACCTTCACAATGTTGGTTGTTGATGAAAAAAAATGTTTACACACCATGAATCATACACAATTGCATTGATTGCAATACATGGTATCATCCTAGATGCATAGCAATTGTCTTCGTGAACAATGACTCACATTGAGGAGGTGAGGTACCCCAAGCTATAGAGCTAGTGATCAATCTCCTTAGGGAGTATGCAGTGCAGAATATATTACATATCCTAAAACAATTCATTAAAAGAGTGGAGCATGTATCATATGTATTCTATGTATGAGTAGCCCATCTTGGGGCCAATCCTCAAGGTGTAAGAGAGCCGTAGTGGGGCCGTAGCAATCAGTTGAGGGGCTCTCCCTTTGTATATGACTATTGAGACCTAAAATGGGCTTGACATTGGCTATAGGAACTAGCTGAGGCTCTATAACACTCACAAGGCAACCCCACATGGCCTCGGCCAAGAGTATCCAGGGGCATGCCACCCTAATCACTACTATAGATATTGTGTTTGTAATGAACCGTAGTCCAACGATTCACCTTTCTTACTCCTCAGAGGGAGATCCCATACATCTTGGTATAATATACCACGTAACACAAACATAGAGGAGGCACCCCTCCGGCTAAATGCTATGGCCCCACTGCAACTCTTCTACATCGAGAGAATTGGCCCCTCAATGCACTGCTCTAACCTAAAGAACATACAAACAATCTCCACTCTCATATATTTTGAACGATCTGGGAGATTTGATGTTTCCTTACCAAGCTTGCCCCAAGAAACCGATCGTCTACCTTACAGCTCAGGTTTCCTTACACACTTCATGTAGTAGGTCAATGTTTGGAAAGCAATTGCAATGTGTCCAGGTTTGATACCATATTATGCTCAATGCAAATGTGGATGACCACTGTGCTCAAGAATTTTATCATTAAAAAAACCAGCTAGATAAGTACAAAAACAACCCTTCAGTGATTTCAACTAAGCATACGTGCAACATTGATAAAGAGACTAGCATCGAATTTCTTCGTACTACTAGTCTTCTTCTTAACTCAAACAATAATCCATCCTATATGTTGTGCATAGACAAATAGGTCAGAATTTGCATCATTTTCAACAACTAACCACTTTCACAACCCTTCTTCCCTTCTACCGTTTAGGTTTTACATTCATTGGGTAAGTGTAGGGTTCATTTTTATGTAAAATTTCATATAAAAATTGGTAAAAGCACATTATAACATAGAAACAAGGCTTGATTGAGCTCGATCCTCATGCTCTAGCCTTGTTATACACTCACAAACATGAAATGTATTTTTTTCTAATTTTTTAGGTGCAAAAACTAAATTTCTCCTTATTTTTTAAAATTTTTCCATTTATTTCTTCATAAAATGAGATATTTCAAAATTATGAGTTCTTATTGATCAAGGACACTCAACATTATTTTCATATACATTTCTATCCAATATGAACCCAAAACACTCAACAAAAACCCCAAATTCCATTATTCCCTTAAAACTGCAACTTGCGGGTTTTGTTGGTTTTGCGAGAAATTATTATATCACTATATTTTCTGATTTTCTTTCATATTTCACAAAGAATGAAACATGGGAAATAAAAAACAATCAAAAGTAAGCACTTTTTTCAATCATTTTCCATAAAACAAAAGAACCGCTCATTTACGCATAGAAACCATGATTTTGAGGCTCGTAGCTTCTTTGCCGTCGATGCACTCTTTCAGCCCAATCTACGTTCTCCATTGCTCCAGCATCATCATTTGCTCCAGATTCTTCATCACAACCCTCCCCCTTCTCTCTTGAATTGATGCATATGAACAACAATAAAGAGAAGAGAGAAAGACTAGAAAATCAGATTTCTTATTTCTCCATAAAAATCAGCAAAATCATAGCTATCTCCTTTCTCTCTATGTCTGGATCAAGAATCTATATATTATATATATATATATATATATATATATATATATATATATATATATATATATATATATATATATATATATACATATATATATATAGAATTCCTCCAAATGAAGAGGCATCGGGCATATTTGGAGGGGGCGCAAAAAAAATTGCACCCCCTCCCCCCCCTTTTTCATAAGTTTTTTATTAGTTTTGGCTTTGCTTAATAAGCCTAAGGTTATTAATCTTTAAAATAACTGGTTTGGCCTTTTCGTGTTCACATTGTCCCGCAAGTGGATATTTCTATTTTGGATGGGCAAACGGACTCAAATTTGGGATCCATCTGAAGAAGTGGCTTCATAGCATAGAAATCCATTAATTTGGCCTTTATTGTGCACTTTTCAGCTCCCGGATCCAATAGCTGCTTTATAACGCTAAACCTTGCGAGGAAAAAAAATGGGGGGTCAAACAACCTCCAACTGACAAACCGAGACTTGCGTTGGATTCCTGATGTCAAAATGCATGCAAGAAAACTCCAGCTTGGCCATCCGCCACCATTTTATTTTGCATGAAAATTTGGTCTTTAGCACTTTCTGAGCACTTCTCTTGTCATGCACCATATCTGTGAACCAGCCACCATGAGGTGTCATATGATTCGATGCTCCCGAATCAATATACCAAACATCGTATACATTCGACTTTTTAGCAGCCCTATTCTGCACATAAGTCATGGAAAAAAACTGATCTACGGAATCATCCTTTGTATGGCTGGATGATGCATAATGTCCATGCTACTTGCCCTTCTGATTGCCCTTTTTCTTCTTGCAATCCTTTGCAATGTATCCATACTTTCCACAGTAATGACAATCCTTATCCTTGTTAGGATTATCAGGGACACACTATGACTACTAGGAGCCTTTGCCCCTAGGGCTAGATCTTTCCCTGGCTCTAAAATTGCCACCTCCTTGTGCATTTGAACCCTGATGGGTATTATTGCCATGAGACATATTTTCTGATGCTCCTTTGCCATGAGCAAATCCCCTACCACGACTACCACTGCCGCATTGATTTGAGTAAAAGACATCATCCTTGCTCTTAGAGCTACTAGAACCAGTAGCCAATCCCGGTTTGACTTCCTCATGAATGAGCAATGCCACAAGCTCATTAAAATATGGCATTTTAACCCACACAGATATAGAAGTATCAAAAGATTTATATTGAGGCCCTAAGCCATTTAATGCAATTGCAACCATGTCTTCATCCTCCACTTGTTTGCTAATGGACACTAACTGGTTTGCAATGGTCTTGATTTCAGTGACATAGTCCTGAATAGACCTACCTTTTCTCTCCATATTATTGAATTTTTGCTTCATTTGTATCTCCCTAGCACTTGTGGTAGTGCCATAGTACCTAATCAAGGTACTCCATGCATCCTTTGGAGAGCTACAATTCATAATTTGCATTACCATAGCATCTGAAATACATAATGACAGGCAATGTAGAACACTGTGTGCTCTTTCTGTCCAAGCTCTATGAGCTCTTAGCAGCAGCTGATCTAGAGTGGGATTCCTGTCAATAGGCAATTTGGGTTCAGCCTCTACTCTTATTACCAAATTCCAATATCCTTTTCCTATCAGGAATTTCTCCAGATGAAACTTCCAGATGGCATAGTTGTTGCTGTAAAGTTTCTCACCACTATCTGGGTTATGTTATCTGTTATGTCTGCATTTGCCATGTTGTAAACACTGTGTGACTTCCTCCAAACCACAGTTTCTTAATTGATTAGTTTCAACCTTCCAATTCAATGATAGTTTTCAATAGCAACCCACTGTTCAATTTAGAGTAATTCAGTCCATAAACATGTAAACCATATCCCAAGTCAAGTGGCAATACCCCTAGGTGTAACAACCTATTTGTATGCATTGCATTTGTTGCATATTTTGTATGTAAACACACTAATTGGCAGTGAGTAGACAAGCAATCTGTGAACGACAACCTGTGCATAACCCGTAGCCTCTTCTCAGCCAAAGCAAGGGTATTTATGCCTCAACAAAGCCCACAACATCTCAGACAATTGCCATTACATGCAGGTATCCATACATGTCCATTTGGACACATTGCAGTGCATGTATATCATGTATGGAAATAAATACTCTTCCAGCTAATAAAAAAAGTTAATACCTTGCTTTAACTAGCTACAAATTAGTCCAAATTTAGGCATTTAATACTCACAATATCCCACAAAAATACCTATAGCTCCAATGTCATGACTCAAGCCTTACAAGTACCAAATGGATGCCAGTATGTTTCAACCTTCGAGCGATAACTGTCATACATTCAAATTACAAATTTCAGCCTGTAATTTCTAGATCTATAAATGCATTCCAAAACTGAATTTTTAATCCCTTTTAATTTTTCCTAGGTGTACATGGGTATTGCGCAAACATTTATCAAGCATTCTGATAGTCATATCCATCATTCCAAAGCATTGGTGGATCAAACGGTGCCCTGTATTAGTGCTGTAAATTCTAGAACAGATTTTTTCCTATCATTATCTTCAAACACTGAGCATTTGAAACTCCCAATCCAAGATAAAAAACATAAGAGATAACACATATGCTTTGTCAAGCATCCACCAAGTATAAGCTCTTCAATGATCATTGTCTGTTGAGACTTCAGTGTTGCCTATGAGTTACCATACACAACAAGTGTATTTAGCCTGCATTACATAGGTTTGCTGGTCACATTGGATGCATATACATTATCAGAATGAAAGCCACTAGTGCCATGGAACTACCTGTTGTTTACTACAGTAAACAACCAATCTGCACAGGTCTATGCTAAATATCTCAAAATATGTGAATAATTTGAAAAGTTGTATTCTGCAAAGTTGTAGACACATCAAAATGGTCAGCTAACGTGGGACGTTTCTCCAAAATCCATTTCTCTAGCAAGATATGGCTTCTACAAAAAAATGGGTTGCCAGGCACAGCCTCTTTTGATGAAAGTTTTTTAGATCTGATGTCTTTGATGTCAAATGGCCACTCATAGGTGCTCAATGAAGCCTTATGAAGCTCCCAAACAAGCCACATCAAGCTCTTGCACAAGCAAAAAGCATAAACCCTGATGCATACCTTGATAGGAACAATGGCCGCCTTTCTTCTTTAATAGAGACTCTTATCTTCAAGCTCTAGATCTAGACTCCTTCAATGCCAAGCTCCAGAGAGCCCATTCACGTTGGCTCTAATACCATGTTAAGTGATAGAGTAGGTTTTGAGCAACAAAGAGTGAGCAGTCAGATCATCCCCTTTATTTCATTATTCACTCAAGTAGCTAGTAGAGCAGAACAATTACAACTAGGTCATCTAGTCAATGCACTATTAGGTCAAAGACCACCGACTTATTAAATGTCCCACACTTGTTGTGTACAGCTGGACATACAGTCAGACTGTCGGTAACACACATAGACAAATAGACAGAGCTTGAAGTCTTAACATGCACATCCCCAAATTGTGGGGGGAATGGCTTCGAGTTATAGGGTTTTTGTATCACTATTCTCAAATTTTGTATTGCAATAAACATATTTTCTCAAGCATTCGATTATTTATTATCATATATTAATGACAGTTTGTTCTTATGTCAGATTTGACCCTAAAGATTTGGTAATCATTGATATATGTGATCATAACATAATATAATATTTGAGGTCAATAATTCATTAAGCATGAGATTTGCATGAAATATCAGTAGTGGAATTCATGTTAGATAATCTATGACATTCTTATTTTGTGCATCTATGTACGTGTACCACAATCATGCATTGTAATGACATCAACATTGTTCTTTGATCATCAAAAGAATATATATACTTTATTATTGTTTCAACATTTGTGCTGAACTAGGACGATGTGACACCCATGCTTTAGCTTGTCAATCCATACTTTATGTACATCATTGGTTCCCTTCCATTCGTTCCTTCACATGGTCCACGAGTTGCTTATCCAATCCATGATTGGTTCTCAATCTCCCAATGAAAAGAAAATCTCTCGTTGTACTCCCTATTTTGTCAAAAGACTTCTCATTTCTCACCGTAACTGTTGTCGTGATGTTATGAGGACACAATGTGAAAAAGTATGGAATGCATCATCATTTGACTTCTCTATTGATCTAGAGAGTCAATATGATCTGAGCCATTAGTACTAGTGTGAGTTGCATGGATTATCCAAAAATACTAGATTTTTGGATAATTTTAGTCTATTTTTGATATTATTTATTGTTAAAATCTGAAAAAGTTAGAAAAAGCTTCTAGATTAGGATGGCATGCAAAAAGCTAGTTGCTTTTTCAACCAATTAGGAGATTTTTCATAAAAAAGATAGATTGACGAAATCGCGGGCGTTGCGATCGCTCAAAACAGGCTGAAAACTGTAGATTGAACTAAAGAAAGAAGAAGGAGTGATTTGGGAGATCCGTGACCAGGTGTCTTAGGGTTTTACCCCCCTTTCGGAGCTAACGTAGCCATCAGATTTGGGTTCCGGACAGCAGAGAAAGAGCTGATTTTTCTGATCGACGTTTTTGGGTCTACGAAGGAGCTCTAGGAGAACTAATGCCTGGAGATTGCTTCTTAGTAGTGCGAAGATTCCAGGTTCTTTCAATACATATTGATTCAATTCATTGTGATTTGTTTTTGTCGTGTTTACCACTTGGGTATTCTCTATCTTCTCTTCCATCTCCTACCTCTACTTCCTTCTACTTCTGATCCCCGATGGATTTGACCTTTCGCCAAAAACCCCTCCGACATTGGTGAACTCGACGTGAAAGGTCGTCATAGAAGAAGAGAAAGATTGCATGTCTCTAGCTTACCCACTGTTACGGGTAAGATAGTTGAAGTATCCAGTAAGCCACCCACTTCTGTGGCTAACCCTATGGATGTACCTGCTATTGTTCCCTCTGTTAGGGAAGATGTCTTAGATGAATTGGTCAAAGGGATGCGGGATCTTCAATTGAAGGTTGCAAAATTTGATGAAAAAGGACAAGAGGAAAGGGGACGGTGGGCAGCAGCCCCTAAGCTTGGAAAAAGATGTATGTGGTGTGACAGTTTACATCACGAGGGAAAGGATTGTGTTGCCTATCAGGAGGCCTTGGCACGACAGCTTATCTTTTGGAAAGATGGCAAGATCCATGCACAAGAAATGGGAATGCCTCTTGCTTTGAATTTTGGAAAGGGAGGTATGTAGAAGTTGTTGGAAGACTTGGCTGTCCAAAATGCTTATACGGCGGTACATGCTTCTACTTTTGGTCTACAGTTGGATAGAATGCATGGCCAAGTGATGGTTGGTCCAAAGGTTAAAATATGGACACATGCTTTACATGTAGCTCAAAAGAGAAAGGTCAGTGATAGTGAAATGTCTCATGCAGGGCAAGACATTCGTGGCATAACTGGTTGGGAATCACCAGTAGATGCATATTCAGTGTATGCATATTTAGCAAAGGTACAAAACATAGATGTACTTGTGGAAGAAAAACAAAAAAGAGATGAAGATATTGTAGGGTCATTTAAAAGAATGACAAGAAGTGTGGATCAGCCTAAAGTTGCAAATCATTCACCTCCCGAGCATGTTATGGAAGAGGTCAGTCAGGAGAAAAAACAGGATAACAAACAAGAGGGAAAAAATAAGGGCAAGTAGCCATGATATAAGTTGCAATCTGACATTGAGACAGCCACATATCTTAAGAAGGTTCTTGAAGAACGGATCTTAAACAGTCGGGTGGAATTTACCTTGGGAGATGTACTTGGCATTGCCAAGCGAGAATTTCATGATGCGATCATTGACATAATTAAAAGGAAGCATCGGTTTCTTGGTGATACCACTAGTGCATTGATGCAATTTGAAGAGGAAACTAGTTTGTTGGGTATCCAGGCTGAATATGAGCATGAAGTAAGTACTAGATTATCTATGCAGGATGCTACTAATCAATGGACAACATGTGGAAAAGAGAAGAAAGTGGTTGAAAATGCATTCTCTTGTAGCAATATGCATGGTGGAGTAAGGCAAATGCAACAATATGGAGAAGAGACTCTAGGATTTATTCATCGCAGTCACTACAATCATTGGGCTAGAGCTACCACTAAAACGGTAGTGAAAATAGGGGAATGTGAAACTCCTTGTGTTGCTTTACTTGACCATGGGTCTAAGATAAATGTCATTGAACGGGGATTGTATGAAAATGGTGCATGGCTTGTAGACACTGATCATGGTTGGCGAATGAGGGCTGCAAATAATTCTTCAGGGGAGCTCTATGCTACATGTCCTAATGTAAAAGTGATGATTGGTGATGTACAGGAAGAGCAATACTTCTTTGTGCAAGATAATTCCTCATATGCAGTGATTTTGGGACAGCCCTATATTACAGGTGTGGGTATGGAAACAAAGGTGCTTGATGATGGTTTTTCTTATGCAAGAGTCAGAAGCAAGGATGGGAGAAAAATAGTCCGATTTCTTATTGTTTGTGTTAATCATCCTAGAAATCGTGATATGCTTCAAGAGTCTCCTTTGGTTCCAAAGGCAAGGGAATTCAAAGACCTAGATTTTCATTAAGCACTGCTGTAATGCGGGGCTACAGTAGTGCTGTTCAAAGGGTGTACTCTCCTCTTGATGACATTAAGCATGCATTTACTATTGGTAATTCTCAATTTACAGCAAACAGTTCATGTTGGTTTAAGCCTATGGAAGCTATGTGTAGGGCTGAACGCATATCTATGAGACAAGCTATTAAGAAATTAAGAGCATTGGGGCTGTTAGCTGAAAATGATGGCATTTCAAGCATATTTTATGGGCTGAATATTAATGACACTATGGCTGAAATTTCAGCAACTATACATGCAAAAAATGATGCTGAAAACAGAGTGTTGTCAGTATGTTCTTTGGATTGTATGATGTTATAGCATTGTTTGCTCAGTAGGAAGGATTACAATGGGCTGAAGCACTTGTGGAGACAAAGTACAAGACAGTTGACAAAAAGGTGAAACCAATTTCTTTGCCACTTCCACCAGAGAGTGAGGGTTTGTATGAAAAAGTGTCAAGACAGCCAAGCTTACGAGATCCTAAAGATATAGGTCATCAGTTTACATCTGAAACATTACAGGAATTGAAAGTTGGTGCATAAGGGTTTCTTTTGCCTTTTGAGAGAAATTGTTTTATGTAGATGTTGGCTAGACATGGGAAGGCATTTGCATTTCAACCAAGTGAAATAGGTTGTGTGGATCCAAATGTTGTCTCTCCTATGGTCATATTTACTATGCCACATGTACCATGGAACTTGAGGCCTATTCCAGTGCCTAAAGCTTACTTGCCAAAGCTGATGGATTTGATAAATGAAAAGATTTGCATGAAGATCTTGGAGCCTTCTTCAGCCCCGTACTCAAATCGTTGGTTTACTGTGCCTAAAAAGAATGGGGCTTTGAGATTTATTCAAGACATGCAACCGGTCAATAAAGCGACCATAAGAAATGTGGGTGTAGGTCCTATGGTTGATGAATTTGCAGAGGCTTTTGCAGGCAAAGGGATCTATTCTTTGGGTGATCTTTACTCGGGTTATGATAAGTTTCAGCTTGCAATTGAAAGCAGGGATATCACAACCATGAAGACTCCTTTGGGGTTAGTACGGATATGTACTCTTCCACAGGGTGCAACAAACTCAGTGGCACACATGACAAATGCTATGAATAGGGTACTCAGGGATTTTATACAACAACTGACTATGCCCTTGTTGGATGATGTTCCAATCAAAGGGTGTGCAATGGATGAAAAGAATGAAGAGATGGATGCTCATGGATATAGACAGTTTGTTGCGAACCATATTGTGGATTGTGAGAGGATTTTGACACGTCTAGAAGAGGTGCATTTAACTCTTTATGGACAAAAGTCTATCTTTGGAGTTGAAGAGGTTTTGATTGTTGGGCATATGTGTGGGCCTTATGGGCGAAGGCCATCATCAGAAAAAATAGATGGGATTGATAGAATGCAAGATGTATGCATGAATGTATTAGAGGTGCGTAGATTCTTGGGTGCATGTGTGTTCTATTTGATATGGATTCCTCACTTTGCACGTGTAGCCAATGCTCTTTATCAGCTTCTAAGGAAATGTCAGAAATTTCATTGGGAAAGGAAGCATCAGAAAGCAATGAAGAAATTGTAGCAACTCTTAAAATCTACTCCAACGTTGAGAAAGACTGACTATTCACATGGAAAGCCTATCATTATTACTGTTGATACAAGCCCAATCGGGATTGGATGGGCAATTGGGCAAGATGATGAGAAAGGGGAAAGGTATGCAATATGCTTTGGTACAAAAGTATTGATTGAATGACAGAGAAGATATCCACATGTAAAAAGAGAATTATGGGGAATTGTGACAGCCCTTAAATGCAATAAGCAGTATTTTATGGGTGCTCATGTAGTCATTGAGACTGATTGTTTTCCGATATTGGGTATGATTACTAGTTGTGCTACCTCGGACATTGCTATGCTCCGGTGGATTGCATACATCAAATCTTTGAACCCTAAATTTCAGCATATTGCAAGAAGAGATAACCTAGTGGCAGACATGTTATCTCGAGCACGCTATGAGAATGAAGATGGGATGATGGATGAGGAGGAAGAAGATGAATTTATTGTGGTTGAAAATGATGTTGCAAGAGTGAATTTAGTAATGCAAGGTGTTGCTACAGCATTAGCAGAATCTTGGACAACAAAAAGAAGACACTTTAGATGTTTTGCATCTTGTGTAGAAGTGTTTTTGGAAGACAAATATGCAGGAGAGTGGCTCAGAATTGGTCAATATCTCAATATATTAACAAAGAGAGATGAATGGTCAGATGAGGAGTTTAAGAAGATCAAGAGGAAAGCCTATGGATTTTTCTTAAAAGATGGATACTTATGGAAACATGCTAAAAATAAATAGGATATGCCATTGCGAGTTTTGGGTGATAGAGCTTCACAAGTAAAAGTAATGCAAGAATTTCATGAAAGCTTGTGGGCTGGTCATAGAGGTGTTTGGGGTACTTTTACAAAAATCAAAGAAAGATATTGGTGGCAGGGTATGTATAAGGATGTTGCTCACTTTGTGGAAACATGTACAACATGTCAAATGTATTCAATTGTGAGACATCGGGATGGATTGCAACCCACATATCCATTGTCTCTTCATTTTAAGTGGGTGGTGGATTTGGTCACAATGCCTACAGGTCTTTGGCGAATGAGGTATCTTGTGCTTGCCTCGTGAAGACTTGACTAATCAGTGGATGGGAGTGCTCTACGTACTAAGACAAAAAATGCTGTATGTACTTTTCTCTTAGAAGAGATCTTTTGTCGATATGGCTGTGTGGGAGAAATTACAGCAGATAGGGGTGAGTTGGATGCAGATGAAGCTCATGAATTCTTTGCATGGTTGGGGATAAAGCTTGCTTTAACTTCAGCATATAACCCTGAAGGAAATGGCAAAAGTGAAAGAGGTCATCCACCTATTGTGAAGGCATTGGCAAAAGCATGTGGAGAGAAGGTAAAAGAGTGACCACGATTGGTCCCTTATGCTTTGTGGGCTGATAGAACAACTCATAGTGCTGTTACAGGATATATGTCTACAGAATTGATGCATGGTCAAAAACCTATCATGCCGATAGAAGAGATGATAGTCACATGGAGTGTCTTACCTTGGGAGGAGGAGTTGAATCGAGAGGAGTTGTTGGCCTTACGCATTAGACAGTTGGAAAGAAAGTCAGAAGACATAGAGGCAGCAACTGCAAAGTTAAGAGCAGCAAGGATACAGAACAAGAAACGGTTTGACAAAAGACATAGACTGAGACCAAGAACCATACAAGATGGGGATTGGGTATTGGTTTATGATAGCAGTTTAGATAACCATCATAGTGCCATGTGTAAAGTTTCCAAAAGATGTTGCAAATGTATAAAAGTGTTATGAATACCAATAATGGGTGCTTTAGTAGGTTTGATTTATCACTTTTGGGCAAAGCCCAAGCAGGCACTCTAAGCTTGCAACTTCACTCAAAGAATAGAGGACCCCAAATGATATTTAAGTCCAGGGTGCAAGTCTGAATTGAAGATTACAAGGGCCTTCTAAGTCCAATGCTTGTTAGGTAGCACGTCATACACCATTTGAAGAGGGTCAAATTACCTTAAGAGAGAGAGCAATATATTTTCCATGGATTAATATAATACAATGTGATGCCATGCAATGTGTGGGAGCTTTCACTCAACCGCTAAGACCCACAGACCGCTTATTGTTTCAAGCGTTCCAAGCCGAGCACTAATGGCTACCTCACATATAACTAACGCACAATGCCTACCTTACGGGTGTAGTGAGCTTACCTCCGTGCCGTTCGTGTTACCTCCTCTTCCGTGCACTTCGGTAGCTCCACGATCCAAGTGCAAGCTTGAAGCAAGCTCCATCCTCAAGCTCCACGCTCCAAGCTCCATTGCCACGAGCAAGACAAGAGAAGAGAAGAGAAGAGAAGAAGAGAGGAGAAGATGGAGAGCTTTTCCTCCTCGGTCCCTCACCCTCACACACTCACTCCCTCACACTCTCACACTCCCTCTCTCAAGCACAAGCTCAAGCAAGCAAGAAGAAGAAGAAGAAGAAGAAGAAGAGAGCTACTTTTGGCCACACACAAGAATGAGCTTCTCATTCACTTTTCAACTTTATATACAAAACCCTAAATCTCTTTTGGGCGGTCATCCCCTTTTCCCCTTTTTTACATGGCCGACCGTAGCCTAGGCCCTTTTTCCCATTGTCCTTCTATCTTCCTAGCTTCCTTTCTACCGCCCGTCTACATTTACAAATTGCACGGGTGAGAGCCCGACGCTCCTTGAATTAAACTATGATGCGCTTGCGCTCTTTTACAAAAGTTTTGACTTGCGCTTTTCCTTGTGCACCTTTGTCTTCCGTTTCTCTTTTCCTTGGCCTTTGTCTTTGTCTTCTGCTTTAGCTTTTTTGGATTTTCCACCTTTGTTCGTTTGAGGGTTAACATTACCCCCCTCCTAGACGAGTGCCAGTCCCATGGCACTCACCGTCGTAGGTAGCAGCCTGTAGCATGCACCGAAGACGTGGGTGACAAGGACGCCTATGGTTTCCATGGAGGAGTGTTGGTGGTGGTGTGATAGCAAGTCCTGGGGGCCTGTTGGTGGCCAAGGTGGCTGGTGGAAGGTTGTTGGAGTTGGTGGTAGGGCTATTTTGTGTTGGGGATTGCATTGATGGCCAGCACAAGTGTTGGTTTATTGGGGATTCTGCACATGACGATTCTTTGCGGACTTGTCGGATGGTAAGGGATAAGCATTCAGAGTTGGGTGTCGCTAAAGAGCGATTGAAATGTCGTTGGAGGCTTCAATACCTGCAATTTGAAAACCTCTCGTGTGGTCTCTCCCTAAGGGATAGTACTAGTCTTCTTATCGTGCACAAGACATAGTTGATGAGTTTGGGAGACAGGTCAAACTCTAAGCAAGCTGAGAGTATTGCCCTGCACTTGAGGACCCAAACTATGGATATACTTCGGTGCAGATATGATGTAAGTGCTCGTGCATACTTAGATATTATGTAGTTAGAAGACCGCGGGCTAGTTTCTCGTAACAATGCATGGATGAAGCAAAGTTGTCCATGTTGAAAAGAAGTACACGTGAAGGTATATGAGACATCCTGTGCATTGTGACTACACGACGTGGCATAAGTGAATACAGGGACACCGCACTTTTGGTAGCTGGAAGCTATTGGACTCGCTTGATGAGGACGATGTACTTTTCATGGCCAATCGTGCGGTGCTTACCACCACTGATTGCAATGGTACTAAGGCAGAGTGTAAGAGAGAATTGTGCAAGTGGGTCAGGGTGACAGGTCTAACCATAGGCGAGACGAGCTCCCTAGGTATGTCCTGCCCTTGATGTGCCCTGACAAACTGTGGGTGATGCTAAAGGGCTAGGGGACTAGGGACAGAGCCAGTCGATTAAGGTCACTGGACGTACCTAATTTGAGGACCCCTAGGTGCTGTGCTTGTGATTGTGGGTGCTTCTTTTTGTTCATTTCTTTTCTTTGGTTTTTCTTTGTTTTTGTTTTTGTTTTTTCTTTTTTCTTTTTTTGGGTTTCTTTTTTGTTTCTTTTTCTTGTACTTTTTTCTTGCTTGCTTTCTTTCTTTCTCTTTTTTTTTTTTTTTTGACTTGCCTGAGTACAACCATTGCAATATGTTGAGGTTATCAGCCTTTCAGTGGGTTGAAAAATGTCAAGCTTCGAAGGCTCAAGAAATGGATATTACAGTGATGATTGAGCCCTAGCCTCATTGTTAGAGAAGCAGTTGTTGAGATGGGGAGATACACTTGAGACATTGCAAACCTCCTTGCGTCACACACGATGTTGGTTCAATTGAGGTAATGACTGCCGTGAGCTAACTATAGAGCTTTACCCAGAAGGAGAGCATAGCCTATGAATATGCTTTGGGCCATGCGATGTGGGCGGTCGACAAGGGTGATTTTTGCTTTCGGCAGCGTGGCTTTGTCGCGGCTCTTTGTGGGGTTGATGGTCTGCTGGCGGTGATCGGGCATTGAACACTTTTGCACAAAGACTTGTATCATCCTGCATCCACTTGTCACTTCATGAGAGTACATGCATGGTATATGCCACAACTATAATAAACCAGTGCAACGCAAGGAGACATCACTTATCTGAATTCCATGGTGTTGACTTAGATACTTATCACCTGCGCTCGATTAGCTTTTTCTTTTGCTAGAGACGTGAAATATATTAAACGCAGATATGAAAAGTTTGTACAATTGGGGGACATGTCAACACTTAATCATTTAAAGAAAAAAAGTCATGGCCCGGTAGCATTTGATAAGCCTTTTATACAACATGGGGCTACTCTATTTGTATGAGGCGGGGCGAGTCTGGGTGGTCGGGCGACTGAGGCTCTGCTGGTGCGTGGCTCCCCTGGGTTTGGGCAGGGAACATGCCGGCTGGGACATGAATGGTATAGTCCCAGGCCGCTACCATTTCCATAATGTCTTTAAACAATTCATTAAATTTTGCCCTATCCCTGGCTGCCTTGTCACTTCGTGAGCACCTGGTGTCCGAGCGTGCGTTGAGGGTCTGTGCAACTGGCATTGCCACATTTTGTGTGCCTCCCTGAGCGTCCGCTCCCCTGGCCCGTGAATTCTTTGACCTTCGTCCGGGGCAGTGTCACTTGGGGCCGCGTTTCTTGGTGTACCTTTTAAGAGTGGGCACGTAGCGCACTGGCAGAGGGGCGTGTGATGCATGTTCCCGTCGGCTGCAGAGAGCATCCTTGCAAGCTAGTTGCCCTTGGTTCTCCATGTTTTCCTCGTGGGGGCCTGTCAGATGCAAATCAAGGATTAAGATTTGTCACATGATAGGACCATTCATATGTAAGGGATTATAGTGTAGGTTATCAAGCGCATAGGACAAGAAGGGGAGGGGTGGGGCATGCAGTGCTTGTTGTAGAGGGATGGCCCCCGTGATGTATATTTAGCCTCCTGCCATTAGCAGATCTTGGTTCTCGTCGAGTTACCTTGGCTGGAGGTCATGGATTTAGGCAGGGCTCCTCCTTGGAAGGATAGACCGGAGAGGGAAGAAGGTGTATAGAAAGGGACTACACCCTGTCTACACCATCAGAGTTGTTGGTCAAGGCTTCCTATGGCGGTAATGTGGGTTGCATGCCCTTCACTTGGAGGTGGGGATGGTCACACAGCTTTTAAATGCGTGATGAGAGGAGGACTTGAGAAGCTTAGCCTGTCACACTCAACCCTTCTCCCTGCGCTTGACTATCATTGCTTGTGTTTGTTGATATTGTTTATACACGGTGACACAAAAATCACTGTTTATTTATATACATATTCATGGATCCATGTCACTTCACGAGGATAAGAACCAATTGTAGAACTCGGGGTTGTACTGGATGGAGCGTGGCATACGCATCCAGCACTCGTGGCAGCTTACTTAGTACCGATAGATATTTTTCCACATCGAGTAGCATGGACCCTTGTCCGAGTCTACTGGCAATGTGTAACTCCTCCTCAGTGAGAGCCTTATCAATCAAAGGGCTCTCTAGGCTAGTTGCAGCTAAGTTCATACTCCAAATGCCAGTTAAGCGATTGTGCTTTGTTGAGCGAGCAGCCTTGCCTTGAGCAATGTTGTGCCTATGATGCTTGTTCTCCCCTTGGGAAATCAAAGGCTCTTTGGGCACTAATGATTTTTGTGCATGCTCAATGGCTACATATGACATCTGTCTATTTAGCATGCTAGGCTGAGGCTCTTTCTTTTGAACAATCATGTCTGGTTTGTTGCCTTGAGACCTTGAGTTTCTCTTAGATTTCCTCCTGTGCCTCATTGCTTTTGATGCACTCTGGCCTTCAGCTGATGGAGGCGGTTTAGCAGGGGATTTTGGTACCCAAATCCATCGGTTACCTGCGTAGTACCCTTGAGCACGTAGCAACGCCTTGGATATCCATCGCGGTGTTGTGCCGACTCTCCATCGATGCCTGCGTCTATAAGGCTTGGGCTTCTTTTGGAGTCTTCTACGATATTTGTAAGTCCAAAGCCCGTCCTTGGCATTATCTCTTGACCTTCCTGGTTTAGGCATGGCCTCACTCACTGGCTCTTGTTGTTCGACCTGTGCTTGTATTAACTCTTCCAACAAGTCCTTGCTCTCATTACCAGGCTTGCTTGGTATGTCAGAATGCTCCTTGCCCTTCCCTCGAGGTTTGGTGAGGTCACCCTTACTAACGGTTGTGACTATCCTCACACCTGATAGTGTCAGGTGTATTCTCTGTGGTACATAATCAGCCTCACACTTGGTCGCCCTTTTGAAGGGTCTTCCTATGAGGGTTTCTTTCCCACAGCTAGCACTATTTGGAGGAACATGAAATAGGATAGGCAAGCTTTCCATTTCAATCATCGCAAGGATTTTGCACTTCCCTATGAGTGCTTGTGGGTGTCCCCCATAAGGGCTAAGAGTTGCACTAGTCGGTGTGAGCTCTGGTTGGCCTAGTAGGGTCCATGATTCATAGGTGAAGATGTTAAAATCTGCTCCTTCATCAATTAGAGCATCGATAGTATGCTCTCTTTTCGCGGTGAGTTTGACCTTAAGATAAGCAGGTGGTACTATGTCTTCATCTTCTGGGTCTTGGCTTGTAAATTTAAGCCTTCTGACAAATGCCCTTGAGTTCTCGACTGCACGACCAGATGTGGATTCTCCACTGCTGTCTTGGATTGTCAGTGCAGTGCTATTCAAGGTATATCTTTTGTCAAGAGTGTCATGTCTAGTCATCTTCGCATTTGTAGCTTGTTGAAGTTGCATTTTGCTCTGACTAGACATGGTCTGAACACATTGTCTTTGTGTTCTCGTGGTGTGGCCTTTTTGCCCTTGATGGCTAGATTGGCCCATTGATGTTCTAGGGTCTCTCTTTCTCTCTGTTTGGGTATGGGCTTTTGGTTGCTCTTTTGCAAGTGAGAATCCATGCTTGTGTAGAGCTATTACTACACTAGGGTCCAATTTGGAGGATGTTAGATATGATCAATGCCCTACCCTCATTAGGTGCTACCAAAGATCCATGGTGCTCAAAGTTGTAAGGCCCCCATTATGAGGAGAAGCCAAATGTGAGCCCGGACATTGGTTGAGTCCTGACTTGTATATCAGATGAGGTCTATGTGACCGGATGGCAAAAAGGTGACCGTTGTGGGTCTAATCTTTGGGTTAGACAGAGTGATTAAGCTGGTAGCAACTCGAGGTGCATTGCATCGAGTTGCAGTGTAAGGGAGTTAAAAGGGGCCCCTATTGTGGGGTCTGGGGGCCGCGGAAACAGCCCCTGGCTGGGGGGTCCTAGGGGGGCCAGCAGCCCCCCTGGCGGGGGTCTGGGGGCAGCGCCCCTGGCCCGATGGTAAAGGGAATATTCCCTGGCCGACTAGTGGAGGCTCATATGGTAGGTCCGATCTAACGACCTTCGCGGGCTATAAAAGCTAAACCCCTTCGCAGCCATCTCTCACTCATCTTTCACCCAGTCAGAGTTGTTGTTCCAGCTAGCCTTAAGCTCTTCACCTATCTTCTGTCTAGATCACCATCTAAGCTTCACACAGTGGAAGCGTACGGGTGGACAGAGCCATCTTTGTATCACTTTTTTGGAGTTAAAGAATTTACTGATTCTCCTCTTTTCTATTGTGTACTCTCTATCTCTTTCTCAGATTCTGTTCGCTGCGCCGTGTAATATTTTACATGGTATTAGAGCCCCTAGAGATCGGAGAGTGTGCAAGAGGCAAAGGCTTCAACAGCAAATAGAAACTATGTCGGCTTTCGGAAGCGGTGCAAGAGGTGGTGTTGCTGTACCGGCTATTCAAACATTGAGGATTCGTCCACTAACCTTCAGTGAATGCAAGTTAGATGGTACAAACTACACCTTGTGGAAGTTCAAAATTATAACTATCCTTGATTCTTATGAGCTTCTGGAGACTGTGCTGGGGACTGACGCAGAACCACAGCCTACCCCTGACCCATCAAATCCTAGTGTGATGATTCCTCCGAATGCAGATCTTCTACGAGCTTGGAAACGAAGGAATGCAGATGCATTGTGTGCCTTAGTTACAAGCTGTTCTGACAGTGTTCTAACTTTAATTCAGCATACAACCAAAGCGTCAGAGGCTTGGAATGTACTAAGGAGTCAGTATGAAACACGAAACCAAACAAGGATTCAAAACTTGGAGAACCAACTAGCAGCGGAGAAGTTTGCTGAAGGAGAGACGGTTGAAGCATTCATCACTCGGATTAAGAATCTACGCGACTAGATGGCTGGCGCTGGGATACAAAAGACTAACGAAGAGCTAGCTCGGAGGTATCTTCGAATCTGTCCACAAAAGTTTGATGGACTAGTAACTGCCCTTAATACTCAGGTGAGACCTCAAGCTTTGACTTTTGAGGAGTTTTGTGCATTATTAATGGAGGAGGAGTTGAGGCTGAAAGCTCGAGAAGGAAGCAACAATGGGGATGCTGCATTCTCTGCCAATGCAAAAGGCAAAGGTGTTTCCTCCACCAAAAATGATGGTGACAAAAAGAAGAAGGGCGGCAAGAAGAAGTTTCAAGGAGAGTGCTTCTACTGCAAGAAGAAAGGACATACAATTGCAGATTGTCATGTCAAGAAGGCAGATGAAAAGAATGGTACCCTTAAAAGTAAAGGGAAAGAGACAACCAATACAGCTGAAGCAGAGTTGGAATTATTCATGGCGACCATTGAGGAAGTGTGCTCCTCGGTGCAAGAAGAATCTACCACTGACTCATGGGTGTTGGATAGTGGGGTCTCCCGTCACATGACTAACAAGAAAGGTCTATACAGTTCTATGCAGCCTCTACAAGAATCCATCACTGTGATGGTTGGAAATGATGCTAAATGCCCTACTGCGGGCACATGTACTATTTCTTTTCTTGCTGCAAATGGTGAAGTCAAAAAGCTTTCAAATGTGTTGTATGTTCCCGAAATCAGGAGAAATCTCTTATCAGTTGTTGCTGCCATAACTGATCTTGGTCATGAAGTGAGGTTCAAGAAGACAGGTGCAGAAATTCTTGATAGTGCTGGCACAATTACTGGAAAAGGAGAAAGAAGGAACAACCTGTATAAGCTAAGTGCTCTTACAGCCACCGTTGGAGTGAGCACAAGTAAGCTTTGGCATGAAAGGTTTGGACACATCGGATTTGCAGTGTTGAAGGAGATGCAAAAGCAAGGTATGGTTGCTCACCTACCTACAATAACTAAATTGAAGGAACCATGTGAAGCTTGCATGATGGGCAAGCAACAGAGAAAGGCATTTCCACAAGAAAGCAAGAATAGAGCACATGCTCCTCTAGGGTTGGTGCATGCTGACTTGTGTGGTAAGATGCCTACACAAGCCTTGGGGGGATCTTCTTATTTTATGTTGATTGTCGACGACTACAATAGGAAGATGTGGGTATACTTCCTTCGTGATAAGGCTCAAGCTTTTGGTAAGTTTAAAGAATGGCTAATACTTGTTGAGAATGAAACAGGGAAAAGTGTGAAGAAATTTAGAACAGATGGTGGTGGTGAGTTCAACTCAAAGGAGTTTGAAGGCTTTTGCAAGAGCAAAGGGATCAAGCATCAATTGATGACGCCTCACACACCTCAGCAGAACGGTGTTGTGGAACGCAGGAATCGCACCATTGTGGAGATGGCAAGATGCATGCTAAAGGGCAAGGGATTGCCTAACCATTTTTGGGCCAAAGCTGTTAATACTACAGTCTACATTCTAAATCAGAGTTATACAAAGGCTCTCAAGGGAAAAACACCTCATGAGGCTTACATTGGTAAGAAACCATTTGTCTCACATTTCAGAATTTTTGGATGTGAATGTTATGCACATGTTCCAGATGAGAAAAGAAACAAGTTACAACCAAAAAGCAGAAAATGTATCTTCTTGGGTTATAGTGATGAGCAGAAGGCTTACAAATTATATGACCAAGAGGCAAAGAAGATCATTGCGAGCCGTGATGTGGTGTTCAAGGAGGAGTCACATATAGTGGAGGAGGAGAAGGCAAGTTCTTCCACTTTATCATCAAGCGAAGAAGTAGTCCACTATGAACCTGTCCCGAGAGCTATCCCTATCCTTAAGGAGGAGGAAGCATCATCTTCAAATGATGAGGAAAAAGTTCACCAACCTGACATCACCCCATCGGAAAAGCCATTGCCTCGCTGGGTGAAGTAGCTCTATGACCACAATAATCCTATGCCTGCATCTGTTGAGGAGAAGGCAGACGGATCAAGGAGGTCTCAGAGAATAGAGGAGCAAAGGAGGGCTTCTGCTCACATAGTTAATATGGCCTTGATGGTTGAGATTATGAGAGAAGTAAAGGAGCCTATTGACTTAGAAGAAGCACTTGCAGATCCATCATGGAAGGCTGCTATGCAAGCGGAGTATGACAGCATAATGAAGAATGACACTTGGGAGCTAGTGGATCGACCAGCAAAGCGAAAGGTTATTGGCACCAAGTGGATCTGGAAGGTCAAGTACAAGGCTGATGGTACCTTAGAAAAGTACAAAGCTAGACTGGTCGCTCAAGGATTTTCACAAGTTGAAGGGTTTGATTTTCAAGAGTCATTTGCCCCCACTGCCAGAATGACCACTATTCGCACGGTACTTGCAGTGGCTGCCCACAAGAAGTGGCCAGTGTACCAAATGGATGTTAAGTCAGCGTTCTTAAATGGTGATCTCAAGGAGGAGGTGTACGTGGCTCAGCCACCAGGGTTTGAGGCCCCCCATTCTGAGAACAAAGTGTGTAAGCTGAAGAAGGCATTATATGGGCTGAAACAAGCCCCTAGAGCATGGTACCAATAGATAGATAAGTTCTTTTTAAAGCTAAACATCAAAAGATGTGCCTTAGATGCTAACTTGTATGTTTACAGGGATGGTAAAAAGTCTGTAGTGATTGTCTTATATGTGGACGACCTTCTTATTATAGGTGACTATGAAGATATGATCAACCAAACTCGAAAGGCTTTGAGTTCTGAGTTTGAAATGACAGACTTGGGCTTGCTGCACTATTGTTTGGGGATTGAAGTCTGGCAAGAGCCAGGAAAGATCTTCATCTCTCAGAAGAAGTATGCATGGGAGATCTTGAAGGCATTTGGCATGACTGAGTGCAAGGAGATAGCTACACCTATGGAGGTAAATGCAAAGTTATCCGTCGAGGATACATCAGTACTAGCAGACATTGGGAGGTATAGGAGGTTGGTTCTACTTGTGTAACACCAGACCAGATATCAGTTTTGCTGTTGGTGTTTTGGGCAGGTTCTCAAACAAACCTCATGAGAGTCATTGGAAGGCTAGGATGTGGGTGCTTAGATACTTGAAGGAAACTCTTGACTATGGTATCACATACAGTTTCGAAACTTCTCTTGTGGGAAACTGTGACTCAGATTGGGCAGGAAACATTGATTCCACGAAGTCAGTTTCTGGTTATTGTTTCTCTTTGGGTTCAGGAATTTTCTCTTGGATTAGTAAGAAGCAACCAACAGTGGCATTGTCTTCTACCGAAGCAGAGTACAAGGCAGCTTGTTTTGCTGCATGTGAAGCCGTATGGTTGAGAAGGATTCTATGGCATATGGGAGTGCAGGATGAAGAACCGACTGTGCTAAGATGTGACAATCAGAGTTGCATCGCCATTGCCAAAAATCCAGTGTTTCATGCACGCACTAAACACATAGAGATCGAGTATCACTATGTGCGTGATTTGATGGAGGATGGGATAGTGGAACTGGTCTACTGTCCAACAGAAGAGAATGGAGCAGATATCTTCACCAAAGCACTTACGAAGGATCTGCTTCAAGTTCATCTTCAGAGACTCGGCATTGGGCCGAGGAGATAGTTCACCTATGGGTGGACATTGAGGGGGGGTGTTAGATATGATCAATGTCCTACTCTCATTAGGTGCTACCAAAGATCCATGGTGCTCAAAGTTGTAAGGCCCCCATTATGAGGAGAAGCCAAATGTGAGCCCGGACATTGGTTGAGTCCTGACTTGTATATCAGATGAGGTCTATGTGACCGGATGGCAAAAAGGTGACCGTTGTGGGTCTAATCTTTGGGTTAGACAGAGTGGTTAAGCTGGTAGCAACTCGAGGCGCATTGCATCGAGTTGCGGTATAAGGGAGTTAAAAGGGGCCCCTATTGTGGGGTCTAGGGGCCGCGGAAGCGGCCCCTGGCGTTGGCACCCCTGGCGGGGGTCCGGGGGCAGCACCCTCGGCCCGATGGTAAAGGGAATATTCCCTGGAATATTCCCTGGCCGACTAGTGGAGGCTCATATGGTAGGTCGATCACAGCAGGCCGACCTAACGACCTTTGCGGGCTATAAAAGCTAAACCCCTTCGCAGCCATCTCTCACTCATCTTTCACCCAGTTAGAGTTGTTGTTCCAGCTAGCCTTAAGCTCTTCACCTATCTTCTGTCTAGATCGCCATCTAAGCTTCACACAATGGAAGCACACGAGTGGACAAAGCTATCTTTGTATCAGTTTTTTGGAGTTAAAGAATTTACCGATTCTCCTCTTTTCTGTTGTGTACTCTCTATCTCTTTCTCAGATTCTATTCGCTGCGCTGTGTAATATTTTACAGAGGACCTATCACGGTGCCCGTTTTCTCTCCAACCTACTTGGGGGAGGTGCGGAGGGGGCAGAGCCCCCTCTGCGGGGGTCTAGGGGGGGCAGTCCTCCCGGCCCGCAGGGCCATTACGGTAAACGCCATACGCAATTTGGAGGACCGTTTATAGCCAAATTTTGAACTACGTGCTCTAAATTTTAGCCTGGTGATGGATCTGTGATGTGCCTTTAGCTCTACATAGCCTTTGGGGTCAATCTCGAGTTTAGATGTATCAAAATTTGTGTTCTAGATACCTGTCCGATTTTGACAATTTTCTGTCCGATTCTTAGATGTCCGATTTTCAGGAGTCCGATTATCAGAATCGGACGTCCGATTTTGGGTTGGTCCGATCGGCCCAGTGGTCCAATTTTGGTCACGTCCGATTCTGGAAATCGGATCAAAAAAGTAGTCCGATTTTCAAAGTGGTCCGATTCTGGGAATCGGATCGGACAGGGTGGTCCGATTCTAGACTGGTCCGATTGCCTCGATCAGACGAGGTGTCCGATCGGACAGGTTGGTCCAAGTCCGAGTGGTCCCAGTGGTCTGATTTCCAAAATCGGACGGGTTGGTCCGAGCGGTCCGATCGGACAGTTGGTCCGATCGGACGGTTGTCCGAGCGTCCGATTATGGATTGGTCCGAGTGGTTTGATCGGACAGGATGGTCCGAGTGGTCCGAGTCCGAGTGTCCAAGTATGGATTGGTCCGATTCTGGGACTCGGACGGCCTGGTCCGACTACACGGCCGACGGTCCGCAAATTGCACTCGATGCCTCTAGATTGACGTCTACTACCCAAATCGTCCAGCGCCTTCCAGATAGGTGCAAGACACTACAAGGGAATGCCATACATGCCTGGAAACACTGTGGTGCTCGAATCAAACGGCACTCCAAGGATCTGTGCCCCTGTTTCCCTGTTTTAGCCTGTTATACAGCAACAGAGAACCCCACTGTTTGTTTCTGTTTCTTTGTTTTTTCCTATCCTAAATGCATCCAAATCACAAAGTAAATACCTACACTACTCCATCTCATAACATAAATCTCAAAAAAGCAAAACACATACTTGCCAAGGAGATCGAATACCATCTTCAACCCCCTCACTTCCTACCTATCTACCTCAAGCATCGGTTCGGGGAAAACCCTACTCCAATGCTCGATTCGAAGCGTGCAAGCGCTCAAGGCTTGAATCCGTTGGTCCCACCAAAATGTGGGAGCTTTCATTCAACTGCCAAGACCCACGGACCACTTATTGTTTCAAGCGTTCCAAGCCGAGCACTAATGGCTACCTCTCACATAGCCGACGCGCAATGCCTACCTTACGGGTGTAGCGAGCTTACCTCCGTGCCATTCGAGTTACCTCCTCTTCCGTGCACTCCAGTAGCTCCAAGTGCAAGCTTCAAGCAAGCTCCATTCTCAAGCTCCACGCTCCAAGCTCCATTGCCGCGAGCAAGAGAAGAGAAGAGAAGAGAAGAGAAGAAGAGAGGAGAAGATGGAGAGCTTCTCCTCCTCAGTCCCTCACCCTCACACACTCACTCCCTCACACTCTCACACTCCCTCTCTCAAGCACAAGCTCAAGCAAGCAAGAAGAAGAAGAAGAAGAAGAAGAAGAAGAGAGCTACTTTTGGCCACACACAAGAATGAGCTTCTCATTTACTTTTCAACTTTATATACAAAACCCTAAATCCGTTTTGGGCGGTCATCCCCTTTTCCCCTTTTTTACATGGCCGGCCATAAGCTAGGCCCTTTTTCCCATTGTCTTTCTATCTTCCTAGCTTCCTTTCCACCGCCCGTCTACATTTACAAATTGCACGGGTGAGAGCCCAGCGCTCCTTGAATTAAACCATGATGCGCTTGCGCTCTTTTACAAAAGTTTTGACTTGCGCTTTTCCTTGTGCGCCTTTGTCTTCCGTTTCTCTTTTCCTTGGCCTTTGTCTTTGTCTTCTGCTTTAGCTTTTCGGGATTTTCCACCTTCGTTCGTTTGAGGGTTAACACAATGCTATATACAAAATGGTATGAAAAGTGCAACACAAAGGTGCAAAGAAAGATAGATGTAGAGGAAAGCATAATAATTGAAATCCAATGCATCCACCTAAAATTGGTTGCAAACACTTATAAAGAATACACAAATTTGAAAAGTGACATGTGGATGGACACCATAATAAATGCTAGCCATTAGAGATAGAAAAATCCTAAACACTTTGCAAACAAATCTTGAGTAAGTTACTCATGAATATATGTGTACATCACATGGGTTCAAAATAATGTATTTTAAAAATACCATTTTTATACATTTTTTACATACAGAAGGGTGCAATATAAAGGGGTTATTTACAGATTGAATAGAAAATGGTTATATCTTATTCATGAAAAAAATACAAATAAGGATATTTATAAACAAGCCTTGAACGACGTGATGTAGAGGATATACATATAGTAACTTCCTCAAGAAGCAAATGGTATGCGTGCAAGCAATCATGCATACGTATGACAATGAAACTCCTACATATCAAAGTCATCTCTCATGATGTTGGCAGTCCATCAAGCTATTCCTGATGAGCTCTCCCTCTCTGTGCTAGCTTTCCATGAATATCTCATCATCCCAATCAAAGTGGTAGAGATGTGGATTGTCAACCAGTGGGTCATTCAAGTCTACTTGCTCATGGGCCTCCACCTCCTCCTCTTCATAGTCTATGAGTATGTTGTGAAGGATGCAACATGTATTTACAATTTTGGGCAAGGAACGCAAGTTAGGGTTTTGAGTGGTTTTGCCAAGGTAAAGTCATGATTGCCTCAACCTACCGAAAGCACGCTCAACCATGATCCTTGTTGAAGACTGCATGTATTTGTAGTTGCGCCTGAAATCATCCATGAGTTCGTCACATTAGAATGGTATAATTAACCATGGAAGAAGAGGATACCCTCCATCGCCCATGATGTATTCCCTGATTTTAGAGATAACCAAATTTGAATGAAGTGCCCACTAGTCTTCTTTGGCTATGGCAAAGATTGAAGAAAGTGGAGTTAAGGAGCACTCTTGTGTCATGAGCACAACCAGGCCAACCTATGTTGACATCAAGAAAATGCGTCCCTGCATCAATAATTCCTTGGACAGTCATATTGTTGTATCCATATTGATTGTACTAGTCATCACTATTTTCATGGGGAGGCATATCCAGTTTGAGGTGGGTGGCATCAATTGCAGCACAACACCTTGGAAATGAGTGGAGTGCTTGAAAAACCTCCTTCATCTCTATAAGCTTGTTCTCTATTTGAGGCCATTTGCAGCGTTGACCTGCGTTTAATGACTTGAGCATAATCGCATGTACTTGGAACGCTTGACCACACCACGTCGAGTTCGTGATCTAGGCGTGGCATGGCTTATAGTTGGGCTATTAAAAAACATTCAAATAACTCACTTGGGGAAAAAATGTTGTACTTGGTTTGTTGAATGACACTCTATTGGGCCTATATGACCCCTTGCAACTTTGAGCACTCGGTCGTGCCAGTTGGCAGTTCTTGTTTCCCCATTATATGAGAGACGAGCAAAAAGACGATGATAGATGAACCTAACCTCTCTCTCAATATTGCAGGTATCATCATCACCATCTTCTTCTTCTTGTTCGTATATGTCCGTCCCGATCGTCCTCCTCCTGAGATTCTCATGAAATCAGAGATCGACTTATGTGACTACCCTACCTGAATATTGGCCTAGCGGCCGTCGCTTCTTGCAGTCTCTCTGTCGATTTTCGGCAGCACAGCTCCAATCCTCATCGCCAGCATCGTCTATTTCATCGACCTGCGCAATATCCACATGAGTCGTCTCAGCTTCTCAGATGTCTAAGCCAGAAGCTTTAAGTTATGCTGTTGATCGGGCCGAAATTAACCAATTTGATCATCATCATCTGCACCATAGACACGCTGAATCAACGGCCAGGCCAGTTATGCCATTGATCAGGTTGTATTAAGCCGATTTGGTCTTCATCATCGTCTGCAATACAAGCAGACTGAACAAGCGGCCAAGCCAGAAATTGCTCCGTTTAGCCGGTGATCAGAATATTAGCACCGTCCGCAATGTTTATTGTACGGATACTTGAACCTACCCCTTTGTTTGGTTTCCTGAGCAGCAGCAGGCTCTGCCTTTAACAAACCATGATATGTCGAATCGCCATCATTATTATCATCATCATCATTATCAAAGGGGATCAGTGACATCCAATCCAACCAGGAAGCCTATGGCAACCTCCAGTATACCTGGTGCTTCACATTCTGGCCATATCAAGCTAAGCACAGGTCCCATCATCTGTCACTCTTGTCCTCTCAAAGATTCTGTAATAACTGCAAAATTACATCCTTCTATCTTCCCAGCCGGCTTTGTTGGAAGAAAAAAGCATCCAGGTTTTACTGACGTTTGGGAGCCTTCATCGCCCCATGTTACCTGCCTGGGAAGAGTAAAAACCAAGCAGAATTTCTGCTTAAAAGAGATGGAGAAGCCCATGGCATTGGCTGTGGCAATCCCAGTTAATAAAGAGGAGAGAAGGAAGAAGAAAGATCCAGATGGCAGGAAAAAAAACAAGGTGAAGGAGAAAGAAGCTGTCTTGGCCTCCGCACCTCTGAAATCAGGAAGCAGCTGCTTATCCAGAAAGCATTCAAGAAGTAATTTTCCGAGAGCAGCAACTTCTTCTAATACTGTAGAGCTTGATGACAAACAAAGGGAGGACTTCACTATTGATTTAAGCCGTTTCGGCAATGCCTCTGAATGTGTAGATCAGACTGGGAGACAGAGAGCAGCATTTCTGGCCAGATGTCTGGTGAATCTGCTTCAGCAATCATGTCTGTTTGAAGAGGAAAATTCAGATGAACAGCATGTGCCACAGATTCCACCTCCCAACTGTTTGATCTTGATGAGAGGAAGCAGGAACTTAGAACAGATTCGTAATCAGCTAGGAGCAGGTTCCAGAAGTGAGAATTTGAATGAGAGGATTTCTTTGTCTGGTTCAAAGAAGGCAGCCATGGCTGCTCGATGCCAAGTCTCCCTTCCCAAGCCAACCTTGGAGGCTAGCTTATGGCAACGTCGGGCCAGTGCAAAGCCCTTTGCACTAGACGTTACAAAGCCTGTGAAATTGGAAATCGAGAAGCCTACTATGAGATAAGATAATAAGGTTAGCAGTATATTGCTTCTATTTGAAACTACTAAATGTATAAGAGTAGCGGTATTCCTTGTGCAATGAAAGCTTAGAAACTTCAGGCTTAATCACTCACTGAATGGTGACAATTTTGATGCAGATGACTTGGGATTGGAGTTGATAATAGTCTATGATCTATCGACAGCTAGCATGACTTTCGTAAGACCAGAATGCAGTCCTGCTAACACCATGGGTTGTACTATTATGATCAGGTTTACCAATTACCAATGAGTTTCTTTAAGATGTTTGTCATCGGCTTTTAGCTGTGCTATGATCAAAATGTAAATATCTGATACACCATTAGTAACTCACAAATCCTTTCCTATTAATCGGGTACAATGTTTACAGTAACACTATAGGACACGAGGTTGACATTACTTAAGTCTAGCAAGTCCCTCCGCTGGCAACAGTTTGGCTCCGTCTTGGTGATTGGAATTTCGTCTACTTTGAGGTATGCATGAGGGTACATATGTATGTCCATGGCATGTAAATCCTACATACGACATACCTAAGATTTAGGGTTTGCAAGCTTGTACTCAATGTACTTAACGGGTACACAACGTGCTTAAGGGCTGTGCACACATAAGCCTACACACAACGTGCTTAAAGGGTATGTACACATGTTGAAGGTTTATAAGCTTCAACACTTTGAAATAATAGATTCTTGGCAAGACCTCTTGAGCCCACATCCCCTTAGCTTTGTCGTCGCCACAGCCAATGAGAAAGTCTCAAGGAATGTCAATCCTTACTCTATAATCTAGTCGCTTCAACCAATTTGTTCAGAGACTTACATTTTATAAACTTATATAGCTTCACAAATGATTCATTTCTTATTTCAAAATGAGTGACAAGAAGAGAACATGAGGTGACATGGAGAAACGTTACCCTTCAATTTTTGTTTCTAGCTTACATGGAAACGCTTCAAAAATCTTATGGTAACATTGTTCTCGATCCAAGGATGGCAATATTATAAACTACTTCCATCCTAGGAAGAAGGTTTGATGAAGGCAATTAGTTTACTTCCAACTACAATGTTCTAGCTTTTAGGGGCAACGATATTCTACTTTTGGTTGGTATTGATTCCTCCATGTTTTAGGTCATCCTTTCAACAATGTTGGCAAGATTGGTGAGAAGTGAAAGGAGTGACCTATACGTTCACCTTCATGTGGCTGTAATTAGTTGGTTGATACCAAGCATGTTTTCCTATTAGGATGTCTATGTCATGCATCTGAAATAGCTTTTAAAAATGGTCATCTACCATAATGATGTTTTACTAGTAGTACTCGAAAGTGTGAAAGAGGTGGCAAAGAAAATCATGCATTTATTTGATATGAGGCTTATTAAGCCTAATTCTATGCCATGTGCACCACCAATATTGCTAGTGAAGAAGAAGGATTGCACCTTCCATATGTGTGGAGACTACTATGATCGTAATAAGATTTCTATTAAGAATAGGTATCCCATATCAAGGGTGGATACTTGATGAGTTGAAGGGAGCTAAGAAGTTCATGAAGATTAAATTGAGATCGGATTATCCTCAAATAAGAACGACAGAGGGTGATGAAATCAAAATAGACTTTAGGATAGGTCGGTGTCTACCATTTCTAGGTCATACCATTTGGGTTAACCAATATATTGATCATCTTCTAGAGTCTTGTTTACCGCAGCACAGAGGATTGGAAAATGAAGTAGAGGAGCAAGAAAATGGAAGAAGGAGATGACCGAAAGGGCACAAGACAAAGGAAGGAAAAGGTGCCTCGACGGATGGAGGTCAAACCCTGAAAATTTTGAATGACGACCTCTCCAAAGGACCTCAATATCGCCTCGAGAAAAGAAGAGTAAAAGCGCACCATTAATTGTGAAAGCGCTCCCGAATCCTTGTAAAAGAGTGCTAGGCTCACTCCTATGCAAATTGTATGCATTAGTTGAGAATGGGATAAGTTAGAACGGTGGGAAATAGGAAAAGAGAGCCTAGGCTAATGGCTAGCCATGTAAAAAGTGGGGATGACCGTCCAAAAAGTAGGGCATGTATATAAAGTTCAAAAGTAAATGAGAAGCTCATTCTTGTGTGTGGCTAAAGCTTCTTCTTCTTCTTCTCTTGTTTCTTGCCTTCTTGCCTGTGCTTGAGTGAGGGATTGAGGGAGTGAGAGAGTGAGGGAGTGAGTGTGTGAGAGTGAGGAATCGTGGAGAAGAAGCTCCCCATCTTCTCTTGTCATCTTCTCTTCTCTTCTCTTCTCTCGCACAACTATGGAGGATGGAGCTTGACGGAGAGGGCTTGAGGTTGCTTGAGCTTGCCACAAGGATCGTGGAACTACTAGAGTGCAAGAGAGAGGAGGGAACTCAATCGAGCATCAAGGTAAGATCACTACACCCGTAAGGTAGGCATTGTGCATCGGCTATGTGAGAGGTATCCATGGCCGCTCAGCTTAAAACGCTTGATCAATAAGCGGTCCATAGGTCTCGGGGTAGAGCTTCGTAGCTCTCCTTCATTTTGGTTCCGTTGCTGGGACAGACGGAATCGAGCCTCAAGCGCCGCGCGCATCGAATCAAGCATAGAAGTAGGGTTTGCAGCCTGAACCAGTGCTCGAGATAGTTAGGAGATTTAGAAGGTTTTAATCCTTGGAGCAAGTAAGTATTTTGATTTGTTGTTGAATATTAGAGTAGGACTATCCATCTCCATCTCTAGTTTTGATTTTTCTTGCATTAGATTAAGATTAGGATAGGAAAAAGAAGGAAAGAAGAAGGGTTCTGCTGCTGCTGCTGGAAACAGGGAAATAGAGGCATATATTCAGATTTCTGATTAGAAGAGTGTGAGGGATTAATTTTTGAGGTTACAACAGGCTGGGATGGGGCAATAAGAGACCCAGGGAACCAAGAAAGACCACATTTGACATTCTGCCTTGTAAGAAGAGAGCGAGCTTGAGAGCCAGGGAGGGAGAGAGAGAGAGAGAGAGAGAGAGAGAGAGAGAGAGAGAGAGAGAGAGAGAGAGAGCTGCAGGGAGATCTTTGGAGTGTCGATCGATTCGAGCGCCACAGTGATTCCAGGTATTGCATGGCATTTCCTTGTATTGTTTTGCTTCTATTTGGAAGGCACGGGATGATTCCACAGAGTAGGCATTGACCTTGAAGCATCGCACGCAACCCACGGACCGTCGTCTGTGCCGTCGGACCAGTCCGTCTGACTCCCAGAATAGGACCACCCAATTTCTAGAGTCGGACCATCCGACTGCAAGAATTGGATCACGATGTCTGATTCGATTCCTAGAATCGGACCATTGTAAGATTCGGACCCAGTGCCAAAATCAGGTCCTAGCGCCACAATCGGACCACTCGACCCATCGCAGTAGTCGAACCCCCTTGTTCGACCCATCGCAGTAGTCGGACCCCCCTGTTCGACTAGGGAAATCGGACCAAAGTAAAATTTGACCACCTCGTCTGAGTCTCAAAATCGGAGTAACTGCGATTATCGGACCACTGTTCCTAGTGTGAAAATCGGACCATCTCGTCCGATTCCCAAAATTAGACCACTTCACCATAACTTAAAATAGAGGGTTTTTAAACTTGCCCTACAGTCTTGGCCACCCTGTTCGCATCTCTGACCCCCCCTGGAAACCCAATTTAGCCCCTAGAAGCTAGAGACCAGACAGGATAACCGAGGATTCGCCCCAAATGGCTAGACACTCAGTAGACCGAATTCAAAACTTGACTTGACTTTTGGTAACCAACCAACCAATCCTGAAGCAGAATAGAGAACACATCATGGATTTTCAGTAAGATCTTAGATCAGCCAGAACCTACGCTTAAAGCCATATCAGGCTACGAACGTGAGGGGAAGAGTGGAGTTTGCATTGAGAATTTCTTGCATCCGCACTTCACTTTTGATTTCATCACCAAAGGTGCACTACAAGAAAAGAAAAATCTTGTTTCTGCACTGAGGACTAGAAAGCACGAAGCATAACTTGTGAATAAGATTGATAACTGCTCTTAATAACAAGGAACTCATAAGGAGATATAATAACATCAAGGAACCCACTATTAGGAGAAGATCCCAAAACATAGTTGGGTGCCTGAGAGCCCCATCAGTAGGACCCTAAGAGAACACGAAGATCCAGAAGGCGACAACATAGAGGATCGGGCGCTGCCGTAACTACTCAAATTGATCGAGGACCTTGTGGAGCTGGAAGTGGAAGCAATGTCTGGATCATGAGGCGGACGACTAGACTTGGGAGAATTCCCACTCTTGGTACAGGAGTTAGTCAATGAGTACGACTTGTTGACTAGGACGGTAGTTCAGGGCAGACCAGTAGAGGAAGTGGTAGCAAACCTAGAAGAGGAAAGAAAGGCGATTAGAAGGGCGCTAGAGAGCATAATTGCCTGTAACCACGAGCAAAAGGCTAGAAAACTCCAACAAGATATAGACATGTACGAGGCTTGGCGTGTGCTAGCTTTGGTTGGTGCAACCAAAGCAGGGCCAAATGCAGAGAGAGAATGAGCAGCAGAGGCCGACTTATTGTTGAGTGAACTCGTAGCCAAGCAGCTCATGGACAATACGTCCGTTGAGTAGAGCGCAATAGCCTTAGCCACAACATTACTCTCGGGATTAGGGGTCATGTAGGGGGCAAAGGAGCAATCTAAAATCCCTATTGTAGCAAAGCAGATAGACAAGTATGAACCTAGCAATGACCCATATAGCTTTGTTGAGCAATTTGAACAAGTTTGCGAAGCAAATGGTCTCACGGACCTTGCACAACGCTCTCAAGCTTTCGGTCTGTGCTTAGGGGATAAGGGGAGAATTTGGTACACTAGTCTAGATGCAGCTGAGTGCACGAACTTTGCCCGTCTTAAGGACCTCTTTATCAAGAGATTCTTTGAGGCAGGGTACTTTGACAATCTCATCGTCCGATTGATGAACGTTAGTCAGAGGGAAAAGAAAGACGTAAGGGACTATGTCACTCATGTGCATAGCCTCTTCAAGAGGATCCCTGCAAATGAGCGACCTAACGAGAAAGCTATGTCTACCGCATTTATAAATGGAATTCGAAGCGAGGAGCTCTACAAGGATTTGTGTGACATTAATGTGACATTAAAAGTGATATTTAATGTCACATTAAGGTCATAAGTGTGGAATGTGACATTAAAGGGATATTTAATGTTACATTAAGGTAAATTTAGGGGAACATGCACGAGAATGACCGTCCGGGCTCTTGGGCGCCCGAACGGGGTTAAGGGGAGCCTAGAGAGTAAGGGAGTCTAGGAATAGTAGGACTCCAGGAAGTTGACGGCTGGCAAAGAGATTAGCTTGGAGGGCCAGCACTTATCTAGGCGTGGCTGGGAGGTGAAGAACTCTCGTGCTTCCATCATTTTCAAGAAATCTGGCTCCGTCATCTAACATTGGTATCAGAGCCTATGTTTCTGATCATTAATCGAACAGAAATCCGTCAGGTTGTCAATCGCTAATCAAGCCGTTAGTTTTTGGAACGATGCGTGAGCATCAGTCGACGGAAGTCAGAAGCGCCTCGTCCCGTCGCGTGAGAAAACGGGCCCGAAGAAAATTTAAAAGAATTTCAGCGACACGTCACATTAATGTGACCTTTAACGTCACGGTAGAAAAGTTACGGGCAGAAACGTTTCGTTACGGGCAGGGAAAAAGAAAAAATAAAAAACGTGGAGCCGCCAGCATCCGCGAGGACCAACCACATCAGACGTGAAGCTGCCAGCATCCGCGAGAATTAGATCAGAAGTGGAGCCGCCAGTATCAGATTGCTGTTGACGGGTAAATCCGACTGTTCCTAAGACGGATAGGACTGCTCCTGAGGCAGATAGGACTGCGAATGCTGTGAGATAGGCAGAAAAACTTCATACACAACTGAAGCTACAGCCTTCATACATAACTGAAGCCACAGCCTGCCATTAAAAATCAGGGAAGTATTTTATCTTGTATGCAAATTTCTTATTTTTGCTTTCCAATTCCAGTGTATTAATGGCAGAAAAAGGGAAAGAAAGGGTAATGGAAAGTTCTAGTTCTGGGGATCAACCTATGGTAGACCCCCATGAACCAGACATACAAGAAGAACAATGGGAATAATTTTTTGCCACGCGAGAGCAATTCGATGATCTTACTGCTCGTGTGCAAACTCAGGGGGTTCAAATGGAATTTTTAACCTAAACACTTACTGAAATAAAATCTCAACTAACTTTATTGTTGGAAAGAGATAAAAATAAGATAGAAACCTCGGATGTCCCATCTTCATCGAAAGATTTAGATGTGACTATGCGAGATCCTAAGGAACCCCAAACCTACCATAAATTGAGGGATAATCCAGTTTTAAAGGATATGAAACCACCTCAATTTTACGAGGAGGAAAAAGATAGAAATAAAGATACAATCTTTAATTTCCTCCAAAAATGGAAAGATTTACATAAATTGAAAAATACCCCACCACATCTCCAAGCACTGGAGGCTAGTTTAACTTTGGGGCCTAAAGCATATAAGTGGTGGCGAACTCTAAAGGAGGCAAATAAAATACCTGAAACTTGGGCTCAATTTGAATCCGTCTTTTTAAAAGAATTTCTTCCTGAAAATGAAATGGAATGAAATTGGGAAGATTGGGATTATGTCAGACAAAAGGGACGACCCCTACTGACATATCTGGAGGAATATCGTGAGATAATCCTCAAAGTGGAAGGAATTGATAAATTCCAAAAAACAAGAGGATTCATTAGGGGACTCGATAAAGCCTGTAAAAAGGAAGTAAAACGGAGTTTACCTAAGACGCTTGAAGAGGCAATTAAATTTGCATTAATCTATGAAGATAGTACGCGTCCAGGTACACTCACTAGTCCCATTGATACGGAGCCCAAGTCTAAGGAATTAGAAACCTCAAAATTTGTGGGAAAATTTAAAAGGAAAATACCATTTTTCAAGGGTAAAAAACAACCTTTTGAAAAGAAACCATATATGAGGCCAAAGTTAAGTCCTGATGACTTTGATAAGGCCAAAAAAGAAAAATTGTGTTTTAATTGCCTATCCCCTAACCATGCTGCTTGGAATTGCCCTCAAAAGAAAAAGGGGGAAGACAAAGGAAAGGACAAGGGCAAGGGAAAAAAAAAACAAATCCATGTAGTGCAGACCTTAGAATTAAAGGGCCATGAAAAGTATAAATCTTTAGAGGTCTTGCACATGGATGTACAACATAAGTGTTGTATGTCAACTTCTTTGTGGCAGCCTACTTTTGGGCCACATGATTTACTTAGAGTACATGGATTGATAGCTGGAAAATGGGTTAGAGTCATGATTGATGACTCTGCCACACATAATTTTATAAATTATGCACTTGTCAAAAAATTGAAACTTCCCCAACAAAATAGTGAGCATCAATATGTTGTCTGTATGATGCAAGGCCAAGACAATAAAATATGGGATACAATGGTATCCAATTTGAAAATCGAGATTCAAGGATATAAAGATAAGCTTGATTTCCAAATAATGAATATGGAAAGAGCTGATATTGCTCTAGGGAGGGAGTGGCTATGGGGATTGGAACCATCATTAAAGCGTAGCTATCACCATAATACACTAGAATTTGAAAGGGATGGTAAAACTTTTGTCATTCAAGGTGAACATGAAGTATCTGATAATCCTTTGCTGTGTTCTACTGAAGTTCAGAAGCTGATAAAGAAGGAAGTTTGTGAGGTATATATGCTATGGTCTCTTCCTGTACAGAATACTTTTACTTTCTGTAATATAAAGCAACAATTTTCTTATGTTTGCGAATTGAATGTTAATAATGAATTGAACAGTTTGTTAGATGATTTTAAAGATGTGTTTCCTTCTGATTTACCAAGTGGCCTTCCACCTGATAGGGGTGAAATAAATCACCCAATTGATATAAATAAGGATACACACCCAATTTCAAAACCACCGTATAGGTTAAGTGAAACACAGCATCAAGAAGTTGAGAGACAAATTAAGGATTACCTGGATAAAGGATTTATTCAACCTAGTAATTCACCTTGGGCTTCACCAATTTTATTGGTAAAGAAAAAAGATGGTTCTATGCGACTTTGTGTTGACTATAGAGCACTTAATAAAATAACGGTGAAGAATAAATTTCCTATGCTCAGAATGGAAGATCTTTTTGATCAATTGCAAGGGGCAAAATTCTTCACAAAGATAGATTTAAGATCAGGTTATCACCAAATAAGAATTAAGGCACAAGATGTTTCCAAGACGGCATTTCGTACTAGATACGGGCATTATGATTTTTTTGTGATGCCTTTTGGCCTCACTAATGCACCAGCTACCTTTATGAAGCTGATGAATAGTGTTTTACGGCCCTATCTAGGACATTTTGTAGTAGTCTTCTTGGATGATATCTTGATCTTTAGTAAATCAAGAGAAGAACATTTGGAACACTTACAATTAGTATTCCAACTGTTAAGAACACATTCCCTTTATGCGAAGAAAACTAAATGTGAATTCTTTGCACAAGAGGTCAAATATCTAGGGCATATAATCTCGAAAGAAGGAATCAACATGGATCCAGAAAAAATAAGGGCAATTATTGAATGGCCACCTCCACGGAACTTGGAAGAGCTGTAGATCTTCCTAGGTTTATCTGGATTTTATCGTAGATTCATTCGAGATTATGCCAAAATAGCTGTTCCAATGACAGACCAACTTAAAGGGAAAGGGAAAAGTTTTAATTGGGGAACAGACCAAAATGAAAGTTTTCAAAAACTTAAGGTAGCTATTGCTACAGCTCCAGTATTATTAATAGTGGATCCCAATAAACCATTTGTGGTTGAAGCTGATGCCAGTGATAAGGCAATAGGCGCGGTCTTATTACAAGAAGGTCGACCAATTGCTTTTGAAAGCAAGAAATTAGATCGTGCAAAACAGAAGTATTCTGTTTATGAGAGGGAGCTGTATGCAATAGTACATGCAATGAAGAAATGGAGGCACTATTTGTATGGTGCCAAACTTTTGATTTTATCGGATCATGAAAGCATTAAGTGGCTTAATGATCAACCAGATTTACACGGGCGTAAAGCCAGATGGGCCGAACTCCTCCAAGAGTTCGACTATGAGATAAGATATAGAAAAGGAAAGTATAATATAGTAGCTGATGCACTCAGCAGAATGCCCATCATTAATGAATTGAGTTTTACTCAGTTCACTTCCAATTTGCTTGAATCTTTAAAAGGGAAATGCCAGGTTGATCCGGCATATTCCAACATATGGGAAGCAATAAAAAATGGGGATCCAAATGAAAGTGCTTCTACTGAGAAAGGAATATCTGAGGATGTTCAACTAGGAAATGGAGCATCAGGGGTTGCTCAAACTGGATTCAAGTGGAAGAATTTTACCATTGATAATGGTTATTTACTCTATAAGGATAGGGTATGTGTCCCGAAAGATACAGAAATAAGGCGCCAGATACTTTTGAGTATCATGATACCCCTAGTGCGGGACATCCAGGAGTTAATAAGACTTATAGTCTTATTAAAAGGCAGTTTTATTGGCCTGGAATGAATAAGGACGTCCTTGACTATGTGGTCAAATGTAATAAATGCCAGGTTAATAAAGCTGAAAAATTAAAAATGGGAGGACTTCTCCATCCATTAGAAATTCCTTCGGGAAAATGGGAGAGTATCTCCATGGACTTTATTATTGCTTTACCTAGAACACAGAGGGGGCACGACTCTGTGTGGGTAATTGTGGATAGGTTAACCAAAATGGCTAGGTTTATTCCAACTTCAACTGATGTTAAAACACCAGAATTGGCTAGATTGTTTGTAGAGAACATATACCGATTGTATGGCCTTCTGGCAAATATAGTTTCTGATTGGGATAGAAAATTTGATAGCCATTTTTGGCGTGCAGTATTTAGGAAATTGGATACTAAACTTAGCATGAGTACGGCGGATCACCCGCAAACAGATGGGCAAACTGAAAGGGTTAACCACATTCTTGAAGATATGCTTAGGGCATATGTAAGTAAAAGGCAAACTAACTGGGAAGAGTATTTACCGATAGCAGAGTTTGCATATAACAGTGCCAAACACTCTTCCACTGGATATAGTCCATTTATGTTGATGTATGGGTTTCAGCCCAGAGCTCCTTTTGCAATAGGACTGCATAAGGAAAAGGTTCAGGCGGCTAAATACTTTTTGGAGGATATGAATAGTATGTTAAAATTTGCTCAAGAAAATATTAAAAAAGCTCAAAATCGAGCTAGAGCATATGCAGATCCTCACCGTAGAGACATCTCCTTTGAAGAAGGAGAATTGGTCTATCTTAAGGTGCCTGAACAAACTAAAACTATGAAAAAGGGACATTGTCCAAAGCTTTCACCAAGGTATTGTGGTCCTTTCATAATACTTAAAAGGGTGGGAGAATTGGCTTACAAGCTCCAACTACCTATTGGTAGTAAAATACATCCAATTTTTCATGTAAGTAAACTAAGGAAGAAGCTGGGTGATTTAGATAATTTAATTTTAAATGATGATATTGAGGAGTTATTCTATGACCAATCCAATCCACATGAACCAAAAAAAATATTAAATGTTCGTAATAGACGAACGAGGAATACTATTTATCAAGAATGTTTGGTTAAGTGGAAAGATTGTTCAGAAGAAAGCTCAACATGGGAGCGAGTAAGTACTTTAAAGAAAAGGTTTCCCGATTTACAGTTAGACCTTCCAAATATGGTTTTCGAGGACGAAACCGATTCTTAAGGGGAAGGAAATGTGACATTAATGTGACATTAAAAGTGATATTTAATGTCACATTAAGGTCATAAGTGTGGAATGTGACATTAAAAGGGATATTTAATGTTACATTAAGGTAAATTTAGGGGAACATGCACGAGAATGACCGTCCGGGCTCTTGGGCGCCCGAACGGGGTTAAGGGGAGCCTAGAGAGTAAGGGAGTCCAGGAATAGTAGGACTCCAGGAAGTTGACGGCTGGCAAAGATATTAGCTTGGAGGGCCAGCACTTATCTAGGCGTGGCTGGGAGGTGAAGAACTCTCGTGCTTCCATCATTTTCAAGAAATCTGGCTTCGTCATCTAACAATTTGGCTAGTAACTCCACTCTACACGGAGACGTGTTAGCTAGAGTCTTTGAAGAGGCAATAAGGGTGGACGATCAGCTTAGGGAGCGAAGCATGAGGAACACCAGTCGGGACAGTACAAGCTAGAGAACTCCAGAGCAGTCAACAGTTTCAGGAGAGAGAGAGAACTCTAGCATACGGGAGAAGGGAAAGAGTGTTGACCAAGGCCAGGAGCTGGCTGAGGTAAGAATGGAGCTTGCACGATTGCAAGAACAAATGAGGAAGCATGTGCGGTCGCATGTGCAGTGTATACATTGTGGTGGTAACTACCTCCCGGCTGAGTGCCAAGATCCTAGATCTAGGCCGTGCTCGAATTGTAGTAGGTTCGGTCATGACACATTACATTGCAGATTGCCAAGGAGATTCCCATATGCACAGCAATACAACCCTCCATACTTAGGCAATAGGCTACCTAACCTCTTTGGTAGGGGAGCCTCGTTGGTGCTTCTAGCACCAAATGATGCAAGACCGGCCATTCCAAGGCTAGATATGAACCCAACAAGCATACCTAGACCACCAGGGCCCTATGTAACCCATCCAATGAGTGACGCTCTTGTTCACTATGTGGAAGAACCTAGTGAAGAGGAGACCTACGTGAACCCATACATATCCTATGATGAGGAAGGCAATCCAGTCCTGATGGATTACCGACCAGTACCGGTAATGGCACAAGGTAGAGGAAGAGGCAGAGGCTTTGGAGGACCAAGCCAAGATCTGCTGGACTTGCAGTCATCCAGGCCATATTTCATCACGTTGCCCGGAAAGGGAACATGCAAACAAGGACAAAGCTGACCTTTGGTGCACCGAGTGTGGAATCACACACCTATTTCCTGACTGTCCTAGACGGAAGCCATCAACTAGTTCTGCCAATGTGCCCTCAGTACCCTTGGGGTTGTTCGGTGTGGAGACCTTTGGCAATGAGGATACACCCATCCCACTACATGTCATGACGTGAGCACAGACAAAACAAACAGGCATCTCATTGCTTGGGCCAAGTAACCTGGATGCAACCTTGTTGGGAAAGAAAAGTCGGAGGAGAAGGAGAAAGAGAATGGACGCAAAAATTACCCTTAAGACTGAGGAAGCTACAACGCTAGTGACAGGAAAGAGGGTCACTGATGCAGAGGCAGAGACCTCATCTCCTAAGACAACAGAACTAGGGAGTGCCAAGGTAGGGGAATACCCTCACCCTAGACGGCAATAGCCAAAGTCAAGGAGTGGGTCAAGGACGCCCAGGAACACCTTAAGGATGTAGAGCCCATACTGGAGGACCAAATGGAAGACCTCTCTAGTGTGGGTACACCCGTTTCACCATCGCGACCTCAATCGGGGAACATACCCACACCACGTGAGATGCCACAAAGGCAAGACCAAGAAGAAGCATGTTAGCAAGCTAACCAAGACATATGACCAAAGAATGCTGACCAAGGAGGAAGGCAACCACCTAGCAACCTCCTCACTACTTTAGTAACCACGCCAGTAACCTTGAGCCTAGGAGATCTGCTTCGGCAGCACCCTTCCTTATGGCAAGAATTAAAGCACTCGGTGGAGGGAAAGGAGGAGCACACTGCCATTGACTTGCAAGAGTAGGATGCAATCACGCAGATTCCAAGCCTAACGCTACACTCAGTTCCAAGGTCACTGCACGTCAATGCTTTCTGGGAAGGCACTGAGATGCATGCAGTCTTACCTATCTTAGCCTTGGGGGATGCAATATGAAAAGGAATCGTAGACACAACTGCCGATGTTAGTGTCTTGAGCGACGCAGTTCTACAGGCTTGGGAAAACCCACCTGTGGAAATGGCTAGGTTCAATGTCACATTGGCCAATGGAATGAAGGTCAGACCATTCGGGGTCCTAAAGAACTGGGCAGTGAAGGTTGCAGGGGTGCAGTTTTCCGTGAACTTCATTGTCATGAAGGGAGTGGACTATGACATACTGCTAGGTCGACCCTGGATGAGGAACGTGCGAGTTATTGAAGATTGGGGTAGCAATCTCATCTTCTTGGAGAATAGAACAGAAGCGGTAAGGGTTGAGATGGATACTTGGAAGACTACCCCAGCCGACCTTGATGCTATCTCAACTATGCTAAAAGGTGATGCACAAGCAAGTAAACCCTATGGGTCATTGATCAAATACATCCCTTGCCCTGAAGACAAGCGGGATTGGATGCACGTCTTGGCAACCGTTGACCTACCGTTCCCAGATGAGGAAGAGCTATATAGGCAATCTACTAAATCCCCAAGCATGCCAGTAGGGGAGCCCATCATGCCACTGTGCCTGATGGCAGGAAGCTCACGTAACCCAGGGAAACTTGTCTCATTCCATATCCCCACCAAAAAGCTCGAGCTTCAGGGAATCATAGAGTGCTTGACTGATAAACTGAAGGGCAACATGGCTGCCAATCTAAAACCCCTAAGTGATCTTTCGGCTAAGCCTGAGTGGAAATGGACCAAAATTCACGATCTTAACTTGCTATACAATTGGGCTTTAGTCACTGACGAAAAGGAGATTGGAGAGGAAAACATGGGGGATGACGAGCAGTGAGAGGGGCAAGACTCTAATGATGAGGAGTACAAGGATTGCCACTCTATTGGAGATGAGAGTGAAGAAGAGTTAGACATGATAGAATATGACACTGAAGGGAGAGCGATCGAACAGATCAAGGCAGACTCTAGGCCTAGAAGGGAAAGGGCAGGCTGGAATGAAAGAGGAGTCATGCGGATGGAATCGATAGATCCTGGTTGGAGCACATAGGAGCCATGGATTATGAGCAGGCAGGAGTGGTGCAACCATTGGTAGTTCCAGTGCTTAAGATGGATACACCTATTGAATTACGATCCCTTGGCAAAACTCCTTCCTCAAGCGAGGGATGTGAGTTTAACTCGGAGTTAGAAGTCAGTACAGAGAGGGATCCCAAAATACCCCAACCCTCTAAGGTCAGATACACTAAAGGAAACTTGCCAGTCCACCTAAGGCACAGACGGCTAAAGGAGGAAGCCAGGAAGCGAACTAAGGACTCAGAAGCAGAGAGGCAAAAGAAGCCGCAAGATCTCCCCAAACTATTCATGAAGTTTAAGAAGGGTGATAGAGTCGTGATTCTGCTACAAGCAAAGAGACAAGGGCAAACTAGTGAGCCAATTGAGGGACCCGCCAAGGTCAAGGAAGTCAACTTGACAGGGGAAGGCGAGAAGCCTTGACCTGTGTTCATTGCTGACGACTTGACCAAGGATGAGGAGGCTAAACTTGTTGCTCTCCTATGAGAGTATGTCGACGTGTTTGCCTGGTCCTTGGAGAAACTTAAAGGAGTCGATCCTAGGGTGGTGACTCATAATATCCCAATGGTTCTAGATGTGGTGCCAACAAAGCAACGACCTTACCCTATGAATCCCAAACACACCCATGTAGTAAAGGAGGAAATCGATAAGCTCATGGAGGCGGAATTTATATATGAGATTGAGCACACGGATTGGGTATCACCTATAGTGATCGTTATGAAAAAGAATGGTAAAATTCGAGTGTGGGTGAATTACAAGAAAGTTAATGCTACTACGAAGAGGGACAACTACCCCTTACCATATACCGAATGTATGCTGGAGAGGGTGGCAGGCAAAGAAGCCTACAGCTTCCTAGATGGCTTCTCTACTATAATCAAGTGCAAGTGCACCCTGATGATAGGCACAAGATTGCCTTCGCAACGGAGTGGGGTGTATTCGCCTACATCATTATGCCCTTTGGGCTAATAAATGCACCTGCAACCTTCCAACAATTAATGTGCACCACCTTCAAGGATATGCTTAGATGCGAGCTAGAGGTGTTCGTAGACAACTTATGCGTACACTCTAGTTGGGCCGAACACTTAGAAAAGTTGAGAGCTATCTTTGAACGGTGTCGGTTATACAACCTCGCGTTGAACCCCTTAAAGTGCCAATTCTGGGTGAAGCATGGATGTATCCTAGGGCACGTAGTGTCAAGGAACGTTATCGCCACTAACTCCTCAAAAGTCAGAACACCATATTGGGGAATATGGGAATTTTCCATAAGTTTGGGACACATGGTCAAATCTTTGGATTTTTCATAACTTGAACACTATAACTCCAAATTGAGCTCTCTATAGCTCAATAGATTCCATTTTTCAAGCGCTTTCCAATGATAGGTCACATCATATAGTTTTGACAAACTTATGGGCATGTTATCCGGGTGCCACCTTTTTAATATTCAAAAAATGGGAATTGGGAGATTCCCAAACTCACTAATATTGTGTTTCAGGCTGATTATCGACCTACCACCACCCATTAACTACAAGGGCGTTCAGTGTTTCTTAGGTCATACGGGATACTATCGACGCTTTGTACTAAATTACGCACTGATTGCTAGACCATTGTATAAGCTGCTGATCATATTCGAGTGGACCGAGGAATGCCAGTGTGCATATGAAGAGTTGAAGAAGGCTCTCACCACGACACCAATCTTACAAGCCTCAAACTAGAGCGTAATGTTTCATGTATACATAGATGCCTCTAAGTTTGCTATTGGAGCTGTTCTATGCCAGCCTGGTGAGCACAACCTAGATTACCTCGTGAGTTTTGCCAGCAGGCAGCTCACTGAAATGGAGATGAACTATTCCACTACAGAAAGGGAAGGGTTAGCCATGGTGTTTGTTGTAAAGAAATTTAGGCATTATCTGTTGGCCACCCCCTTCCTCTTTTTCGTTGACCATCAAGCCTTGCTTTATCTCGTGAACAAGCAGTGCGCTACAGGTCGCATAACTAGATGGTTACTTCTCTTGTTGGAATTTGATTTTTTTGTGGTTGTATGTAAGGGAAAGCAGCACTACATGGCTGATCACATGTCCCGCATACCCACAGGAGAAGCTGTGGGACAAGGTATACCTGACGACCTACGGGACGCTCATCTCTTTGGCCTGTCTAGCGAAAGAGACTTGTTTAGGACCGATCTGACGCCATATTGGGCCAATGATGTAGTTCAAGTGCTAGAGAATGGTCTACCTCAGAGACCTATTGAGAAAGCCAGGCTAAGGAGGCTTATCTTAAAGGTCCAGCCATACCAACTCATCGTCGGCCAACTCTATAGGCTAGGATAAGACGGTTTGTTGCGTAGATGCGTGTGTGAGCACGAGATGCACGATGTATTGAGAGAAGCACATGGTGGAATAGCTGGAGGACACTTTAGTGGGGATACAACAGCTCGTAAGGTGCTACAATCCCAACTATGGTGGCCCACCCTATTCCATGATGTTGCTAAATTTGTAAAACACTGCGATGAGTGCCAGAGGACTAAGGTGCCCATGTGCAAGGATAAGATGGCATTGACCCCCGTAATAGCACGACAGCCCTTCGAAAAATGGAGCATTGACTTCATTGGACCTATCAGTCCTATGGCATAGTACTCGCAGACACACTATATCATTGTGGCAACTGATTACTTGACAAAGTGGGCAAAGGCAATGACGCTAGAACCATTGCGAAATTCTTGTGGGAGCAAGTCCTTTCATGTTTTGGTTGTCCAATTGAACTAGTAAGTGATCAGGGCACGCACTTCATTAATGAAGTGATATCCCACCTGCTCTCGACCTTCCTAATCATTCATAGGAGATCCTTGCCCTACTACCCTCAAGCAAATGGCCAAGAAGAATCCACAAATAAAATCCTAGTCAACATGCTTACTAAAATAGTATCCACATCACGAAGTGACTGGGATAACAAATTAATGGTGTCCTTGTGGGCCTATCGTACAGCTTATAAAACAGCTGTAGGATAGATGCCCTTTAGGCTGACTTATGGAACGGAGGCCATTCTACCCTTATAGTTCTTTGTTCCTAGCTTAAGGATAGCAGCCTAGGAGTGTTAGGAGGGAAGAGAGGCTTGGACCAACCGCTTAGTGGAGTTAGAGCGTCTCACGAAGACTCGACTCTTAGCCACCCACGCTTAGATTTGTGAGAAGGCACGATGAAAGGTGTGGTTTGACAAACATGTCAAACAGTGCAACTTTGATCAGGGGGATCTCGTTCTACTATACTTTGTGAAGGGTCACAAATAGAAAATGAAATTTCGAGGACTAGGACCTTTCCGAGTACGTACAATTAGTAGAACAGGCAGTGCTGAGTTGGAGACACTTGAAGGTGAAGGAATAGACTTCTTCAATGGCAGTTGCATGAAAAATTACTATCCTCCTTCCCATCCGTTGCACGAGCCACCTATGCTTGAAGCCCCTGTCAACGTCTGCGTGGCCACTATTAACGAACTGACAGATCAAGATGAAGAAGCAGTGGCACCCACTTACCTACGAACTGCAGTCACTGTAGAACGGACGTATTCTTTTGATTACTTGATCGACAAAGGTGTCGACTATAATATCTTGACACATGACCATTGGACACACATTGGTCAATCTAAATTACAACCCACAAATGATAAACTCAGCCCATTTAGGGGCAATACTTACTCACTCTTAGGAAAATACAAAGTGGCCATCTCTATCGAGTTTGAAAGTATACCAGTCTTCTTTTATGTGTTGCTAAACACTCAAGGGGTTGGTAATAAGTCACTACTAGGTCACACTTTTAAAAAGCAGATGAACTGCAATGTGGACTATAACCTAGATCGCATCAATCTTGCTATAAGCAATGTGCGCATAGTGACTACTTTCAGCAAGAGTTATCTCGATCCTTTTGCAATTACAAAACCAGCGAAGATAGAGACCCCTACGACCACGCCCATGACCAAGCCTAGGGAGAAGGGCTGTGATATCTCACCCCACACTCAAACTGCTAGAACCAAGCCCACAAAGGCCATTCACAAGGCCAAAGAGTCCATGCTCATATGGGTGCCAAAATGACAAGGGCCACTCTCTTATAAACCGCAGAAACGTGCTTCTAAACGCAAAAACTATCAATCACAACCTAAGAGGCAGTTCAGACGCTATCGACATAAGCGCACTACCACGCCGCGTTGGATCCCCAAAGATCTCTTGCAAGCACAAGGATACTATGAGGGCAACCCCTGGATATGGGTGCCTAAAAGTGGACATTCAAGAGGCTCAACTCTAAGCAACCTCACTCTAGCTAGAGAGGCTTGCACATACGGAGCCCAGGCTGCAAAGCAAGCTGGACCAGTATTGGTTGTGATTAATGAATCCCAACACATTTATCATCCTAAACTAGATGCCCCTGCATTATCCAAGTCAGAGGAGTTGAGCACCCCCATGCCGGCTCAGATAGAATGCAGCACACCTATGCCACTGGAGCCCCCTGTAGCATCTCAAAGTGCTTCTGAGTGCAAAGTCCCATTTGTGACGCCAGCAATGGAGTCTCCACTGCCAGCCTAATTGCACCATCACCACCAGCAGGTCTTAGGCCTTCGTATGAAAGACGATCGTTCCTTTTAGTGGCCAAGAATCTTGCTGAGACCTCATGAGATGACGTAGTGACATGCATCAAGGAGTTAGATAACACCTTCACCACATTCGCTAGGAGCTATGAGAGGCTTGACCTAGGACTTCTTGATGAACCCCTTGCTTTTGATGTTCGTGCGTTGCCATGCACTTGGGAAGACTACGAGTTTATGACCGTCAAATTTCCCAAAATTGCCATCGAATTAATCGCTAATGGAGAAATCTCAAAGGGGCAAGCCGTTCTCAGAAGATTAATTACCTTGTACCAAAAGCCTACTTGCTCGACACCTGAACAAGAACTGGAGGAGCTCACGCAGCTTGCCAGCTCTGCTTCTTCGTTCTTACAACTGTGGTATGCCTTGCAACTCCAATGTGAGAAAAACGGCTACCATATCATGACCAATGCCAAGCAAAGAAGGGCAATCAAAACAATTGAACACGACCCTACTTATGTGGCACCTCTTTCATTTAGGGTTTTGGCCATTACACGCAACATACACTTAGACGACCATGTGTTGGCCCACCCTTACATTGACCAATTCCTCACGGAAGAGGATTTGCACGTTGCTAGTCGCCTCAACTCCAGGGACATCTTTCATTATGTCTTGACTTATATCACCCAAGCTTCCATACGACCATGCGAACTTGATCGTCATGCCCAGCTTGAATATAACCCTAACCTCTATACTTGGCTGTTGGCCAAGTAACTCACCCCACAAAGTCATTGTGACCCCTCCTTCTCCCCTTGTTAATCCTAGGAAGGATTTCCTTAAAACTTAAGGAAAGGGGGGGGGGGGGGGGGGAGCAAAGTGAGAGCCAAGTGATGTAGCAAGATGTATAATGGATGAAAATGATCAACTGAATTCAAATAGGAAAGAATGCAAGGAGGAAATAGATATTGCTTTTGAATTATTTCCAAGTTTCATGCCTCTGAATCATCACGAAAATTTGTCACACACATTCTTTCTTGGGTTTTTGTTAGTGATGAGTTAATTCATAACGCTAATGTTGGCATGGTGTAATGATAGGCACCTACCATGGCAGGACAGGGTAAACTTCCATTCACTGAAGAGGAGCTCACAAAGTATGGAATCAGTGTTGAGATACGTAGATTCAACGAGTTCACATTCAAACATACCATGAATTTAGATAAAGCCATCCTGGAAGACCCGACAGTGAAGGAGTTGGTGGACAAATGCATCCTCCGGAAGTACGTGGAAAAGGTTAGACAGGCTGTAGATTACAGCATGTGCACTGACTTCTTGAGGAGCTTTGATGAAGGTAGGAGCTGTGGGACGGTCACAGTAAGGACTAGTGACCAGGAAAGAAGGGTGCTAGTGCCCCTTAATGCAGCTATTGTCAAGAAAGCCCTGGGGCTTGTGTCCAAGAAGGAGAGGCGCCCAAAAAGAGATGTATATACCATGATGGGAGTCAAAAAAGAGGACGTGCACACAGTGGATGGAATCAGTTTGGCTGACATTCCAGACCCTGCAACAAGGATGCAAGCTAAAATGGTCCACGCCCTTTTCTCAGGACATAGATACAACACTTTAATGAACAGAATCGGGGTGCCATTACTAGAAAGCATCGCTACAGGAGTTCCAGAGGAGATAGACTGGAACGGCTTTGTGCAAAAAACTATCAAGAGTTCAACCACGCTCTTGGCTCCAGCCGCAACACTAGCTGGTGGGGAGTCTCCTACCTCTACTACACGATCCGCAAGAAAAAAGCCAGCCTCGAAAGTCTCTACAATCAGATACGGAGGTGTTCTGACGGAAATCATGGATGAGGCTATCAAGGATGCTAGTGTAGATGAAGAGCAAGCTGTGCACCAAAGCTCACCTCATCATGAGGAAGAAGGCTCGAGTGAAAAAACAATAAGCGACAAAGGAGAGATGGAGGTACCATCCACTCAAGCGGCCAAACCACGGAAGCAAAAGAAGACTGACAAGAGCCAAAAGAAAAAGGAAGAAATACTGAGCAAAGAAGAGCGAGCCGAGGTGAAGAGGGCTCAAAGGGAGTCAAGGAGGGTGGAGGAGGAACAAAGAAAAAAAGAAGAGGAAGAACTCGAAAGAATAAGAGAAGAATCAAAGAGGGCAGAAGAAGAAAGGCAAAGAAGGGCAGAAGAGAAAGCCGACAAGCTAAGAATGAAAGAACTTGCTGAGTTGGCAGAAGCCACTCGTAGGTCTATCGAAG